>NC_048227.1:81416765-81574492 GCF_002007445.2 Ailuropoda melanoleuca | reverse complement strand
CCATTTCTGGGTTCTCTATTCTGTTCCATCGGTCTATGTGTCTGTGTTTGTGCCAGTACCATGCTGTCTTTGTGGTCACAGCTTTGTAGTACAGCTTGAAATCCGGCATTGTGGTGCCCCCAGCTTTGTTTTTCCTTTTCAACAATTCCTTGGCTATTCGGGGCCTTTTCTATTTCCACACAAATTTAAGGGCTATTTGTTCCAGTTCTTTGAAAGATGTCATTGGTATTTTGATCGGGATAGCATTGAAAGTGTAGATTGCTCTGGGTAGCATGGACATTTTAACTATGTTAATTCTTCCGATCCATGAGCANTATGTTAATTCTTCCGATCCATGAGCATGGAATGTTTTTCCATCTTTTTGTGTCTTCTTCAATGTCTTTCAAGAGTGATTTGTAGTTTCTAGAATATAGATCCTTTACGTCTCTGGTTAAGTTAACTCCAAGGTAACGTATGGTTTTTGGTGCTATTGTAACTGGGATGGATTCCCTAATTTCTCTTTATTCAGTCTCATTATTCCTGTATAGAAATGCAACTGATTTCTGAGCATTGATTTTGTATCCCGCCACATTACTGAATTGCTCTATAACTTCTAGTAGTTTGGGAGTGGATTCTTTTGGGTTTTCCATATAGAGTATCATGTCATCTGCGAAGAGAGTTTGACTTCTTCTTTGCCGATTTGGATACCTTTTATCCCTTTTTGTTGTCTGATTGCTGTTGCAAGGACTTCTAGTACTATGTTGAATAATAATGACGAGAGCAGGCATCCTTGTCGTGTTCCTGATCTTAAGGGAAAGGCTTCCAGCTTCTCCCCATTGAGAATGATATTTGCTGTAGGCTTTTCATAGATGGTTTTTATGAGATTGAGGAATGTAGCCTCTATCCCTACACTCTGAAGGTTTTTAATCAGGAAAAGATGCTGCATTTTGTCAAATGCTTTTTCTGCATCTATTGAGAGGATCATATGATTTTTGGCTTTTTTCTTGTTGATAAAATCTATCTGTCAAAAATCAGTTGACCATGAATGTAAAGCTTTATATCTGGGCTCTTAATTATATTGCATATAATTCCATATGCCTGTGTTTATATCAATTGGTTTTATATTGTTTTATATTCAGATTGTTCATTCCTCAGGTATAGCAATATACTTGATTTTTTATATTGATGTTGTATTCTGCAACCTTGTTGAATTTGTTTATTCTAAAAGATGTTTTGGGTTTTGTTGTTTGTTTTGTTTTGTAGATTCCCTGAGATTATCTATATACAAGATCATGTCATCTACTAATAGAGGTAGTTTTACTTCTTCCTTTCTACCCAAATGCCTTTTTATTCCTTTCCTAATTATCCTAGCAAGAATCTCCTGTTCAGTGTTGAAGTGTCTTGTTCCTAATCTTTGGGGGAAAACTTTCAGTATTTGACCATTAAATATGTTAGTACTAGGTTGTGTATTTTGTACATAGCCTGTATTAGGTTGAGGAAGTTCCTTTGTGTTCTTATTTTGTTGAGTGTTTTATCAAGAAAGGATGTTAGACTTTGTTAAATGCTTTTGCAGAATCTATTGAGAGAATTGTGTGGGTTTTGTCCTTAATGCTATTAATATGGTCTTTTAAGGGCATCTGGGTGGCTCAGTCTGTTAAGTGTCCGACTCTTGATTTCAGTTCATGTCAGTATCTCAGGGTTGTAAGATAGGCCCCACGCTGGGCATGGAGGCTGCTTAAGATTCTCTCTTTCCTTCTACACACCCCTCTCTAAGAAAAATATATAAGATAGATGATAGATAGATAGATAGATAGATAGATAGATAGATAGATAGATAATCTTTTACACTGACTGATTTTCGTGATAAACCGACCTGTCATTCCTAGGATAAATTTCACTTGGTTATGGTGGATAATCCTTTTTACATGTTGTGGATTCTGTTTACAGGTATTTTATTAATGCTTTTACATCAATATTCGTAAGAAATCTTAGTCTGTAGTTTGCTTATCTAGTTTTGGGATCATGGTAATACTGACTCCATAGAATGATTTGGAAAGTGCTCATTTCTCTCTCATTTTTTGGAATAGTTTGTGAAAGATTGATGTTATTTTGTCTTTAAGCATTTGGTACAATTCACCAATAATGCATACTGCATGTGGGCTTTTCTTTGTGGGAAGTTTTTTGATTGGTAATTCAGTCTCTTTACCCTTACAAGTTTATTCAGATTTTCTTCTTCTTCAGTCAGTTTTGTGTCTTTCTAGGAATGTATTCGTTTTACCTAGTATACTTATTTGTTAGCATACAGTTGATAATAATAGCAGTCCCTTAGTATCCTTTTTATTTCTCTAAGGCCAGTTCTGCTCTCTTCTTTCATACTTAATTTTATTAATTTGACTGTTACCTCCCATCACATGGTCAGTCTAGTTAAAGTTCTTTTAATTTTATTGATCTTTCAAAGAACTAATTTTTGGTTTTATTAATTTTATTTTTTCTTTTTCTATTTGCTATCTCATTTACTTCCATGCTAGTGTTTATCATTTTCTTCCTTGTGTTTACTGTACATTTAGTTTTATTTTTTTTTAGTTTTAAAGTATAATATTTGATTATTGATTTGATATCTTTCTTCTTAATAAAAGCATTTACAGCTACAGAATTTCCTCAGATCACTGCTTTTTGTTGCATTCATACGTTTTGGCCTATTATGTTTATTTTTTTGTCTATCCTTTCCTGATTTCCCTGGTTGATTTCTTTTAGATCCATTGGTTATTTAGGAGTGTGTTGTTTGATTTCCACACACTTATGAATTTCCCAAAGGTCGTCTTGTCACTGATTTCTGTTTTCATTTCATTGTGGTTAGAGAACATGCTTTCTATGATTTCAGGGGTTTTTTAAAAGGCTTATTTTGCAGCCTAGTACATAGTCTATCCTAGAGAATGTTCTGTGTGCATGTAAGGATATGTACTCTGCTTTTGTCGGGTGCAGTGTTCTATAGATATCTGTTAGATCTAGTTGGTTTAATAGTATTGATTGTTTCCAGATCAATGTTGGGCCTAGTTTTCCTCACTGTTGAAAGTGGGGTATTGTGGTCTCCAACCATTGTTGTGGAACTGTTTCACATTTTAGTTCTACCAGTTTTGCCGTATGTACTTAGAGGCTGTATTAGGCACACATATATTTATACATACTTATGTCTTCCTGATTGACTGACTTTTTTATCATTTCAGATGTTCTTCATTGTCTCTTCTGACAATTTTTTTCTTAAATTCTGTGCCTGATATTAGAATAGCAACTCCAGCCCTCTTTTGATTTCTGTTTGTGCGGTTTATTTTTTCATCTTCTTTAATTTTTTTTTGTCTTTAAATCTAAAATGTGTCTCTTACAGAAAACATACAGTTGGATCATTTTTTTTCCCATTCTGATAATCTGTATTTTCTGCTTGGAGCATTTAATCTATCTGCATTTAGAGTAATTACTGATGGGGTAGAATTAAGTCTGCAATGTGGTTGGGTTTTTTTGGTGGTTTTTTTTTTTTTTTTTTTTTTTTGAGGGAGAGAGGTCAGGGGAGGGGGAAGAGCAGAGGGAGAGGGAGGAGGAGAATCTTAAGCCGGCTCCACACGCAGCATGGAGTCTTATGCAGAGCTCCATCTCACAGATCTCACAACCCTGAGATCATGACGTGAGCCAAAATCAAGACTTGAACGCTTAATCGACTGAGCCACCCAGGCACCCCAGTTTTGTTTCCTTTTTTTTTTTAAAGATTTATTTATTTATTTGAGAGAGAACATGAACGGGGTTTGGGGGTAGAGGCAGAGGGAGAGGGAGAAGCAGACAAGCAGACTTCCCATGAGCAGTGAACCTGGTGGGGCTTGATTCCAGTACCCAGGGTCACGACCTGAGCCAAAGGCAGACACTTAACCAACTGAACCACCCAGGTGCCCTCCAGTTTTGTTTTCTTTATGTCTAATATATCTTTTTGTTTTTTTATTCCATTATTGCTTGCTTTTTTTAGTTAAATTAATATTTTTCACTATACCATTTTAATTCCCTTTTTCTTTTTTATATACTTTCTTTGAGTTGTTTTCTTAGGAGTTACCCTGAGAATTACAGTTAACATTTTAACTTAAAACAATCTAGTTTAGATTAATATCAGCTTAATTTCAGTAGTATGTTAAATCTTTGCTGTAATAACAGCTCTTTTTCCTTTTGTCTCCTTTATGCTATTATTGTTACTCAGATTATGTCATTATAAGCTCATCAACACATTTTTATAATTATTTCCTTATGAAGCTGTCCTTTAAATCAGATGAAGTTACAAAAAAAAATACTGTCTTTTATATTTACCTATGTATTTACCTTTTCTACTGCTCTTTATTTCTTCTTGTAGATTTGAGTTACTGTCAAAATGCCCTTGTTGAAACTGAAGGGCTCCTGTTAGTTTTTCTTGAAGGGCAGATCTGCTAGATATGATCTCTCTGTTATCATTTATCTGGGAATATGTTCATTTCTCTTCCGTTTTAAAGGATAGTTTTGCTGCATGTTGAATGATAGGTTGAATCTTCTTTCAGCACAAAATGTGGAAAGCCTATTCCTACAAACTTTTGACCTCCAAGATTTATGATGAGAAGTCTGTTGTTAGTCTTTTTGAGACTCCTTTCTATATGATGTGTTGTTTCTCCCTTGCTGCTTTCAAGATTCTTGGTCTTTCTCTTTCATCAGTGTGACTGTGATAGACTATGATATTTCTAGATGTGGATCTTTTTGAGTTTATCCTGTCGGAATTTGTTTAGCTTCTTGGATGTGCAGATTAATGTTTTTCATCAAATTCGGGGAGTTTAGGGCCATTATGGATTCAAATATTTTTTTCTCCCCTTTCTCTCTTTTCTTTCCTTCTGGGATTCGCATTATGTGTATGATGGTACAGTTGGTACCCCATACATCTCTGAGGATCTGACATTCTTCTTTTTTCTTTCTGTTCTTCAGACTAGGTAATCCCAATTTACTTATCTTAGAAGTTAACTGATTCTTTCCTCTACTAGTTCAAATCTCTTGAACCCCTCTAGTTAATACTGTACTTTTAATCTCCAGAATTTCTATTTTACTAATAATTTCTGTTTTTTATTGCTATTTTCTATTTGCTGTGATATATATGTGTGTGTGTGTGTATATGTCATATATATATATATATACACACATACTTACTTTTTTTTTTTTTTTAAATCTAGTAAATCTAATATCTGGGCTTTCTCAGGGACAATTTCTGTTGACTTATTTGATTCCTGTGTAGGGTTATACTTTACTGCTCCCCTTTGTGTATCGTAATTTTTTGTTGATAACTAGACATTTGAAATGGTATAATGTGGCACATCTGGAAAATTAGATTTTCTACACCCATTCCCCATGCCTTGTCATTTTGTTATTGTTACTGTTAATATTTATTTAGGTGGTGACTTTCTTGGAGTAATTCTATATAAAGTCTGTATTTTTTGTGTTGTTTGACCACATAAATGTCTGTTTGGTTAGCTTAGCGGTCAGCTAATGATTGGATAGAAATTTTCTTAAATGCCTGGAACCAAATTCTGTAGCCTTTTCCAAGGGGTTCTGTGTGTGTGTTGGGATTTGTTTTCATTGCTTCAATAGGCAGTTAATAACTCAGCCTTACTTACACTTCACTTTCTGCTTGTACAAACTGTCAAGGTTAACCAGAGATGAAAAATTAGAGCCTCCTCTGGGCAGACACGCAGTCCTGCACATGCACTTGGCCTTTAGGTTTCCAGGAGTGTTGGAGCTTTTCAGAGTATCCTATAGACATGTCATTTCCCAATTTTGCCTTTTAATTTTTTGGCCAGCTCCTTATTTATCCTAACTCATATCATCACCTAAGTTGCCACTGATTGTTTTTGACAAATGCCCTCAAGATACAGCTGTTCACACTGCTGGCTCTGAGTCACACCAAATAAAGACAAGCCCAGAGAATGGAACGTTACAGAGTTTTTGGGGGCTGCCACATAGGTCATATAGTGGCACTTCTCTGGATATAGGGCTTTGGAGGCACTCTGAGCGCATTCTGCCCTATCTGGTGACTGTTAGCCTGCTAGGTTTTGGTTACCATAGTTGTGAGTCTGTTTTTAAGGCTGCCATAGAGCTGGCAAGAGGTTTAAGGGAATGGGACAGGTTAAAACTCCACAAAGCTTGCAGCTTTTGCCAAGATTCAACTGTTGTTTTGGGGTTTTGTTTTGTTTTGTTTGTTTGTGAATACATGCTCCTTGGATTGTTGTAGTCCTTTGGCTAATTTTCATACTCCTTAAAAGTTGGGTTTGACCATTTTTGACAATGTTCTTTCCTTTATGGAAGAGCCACGTTTTCTCCCCCATTCCAAAAGTGTTTCTCCTCTATTCATTTGTTCATAAGCTCAAGTTTTCCATTTGCATCTTAAAATTCTATGTGCTAATTCCTATTTTTCCATTTGAAATACTATTTCATAAGTTTTATAGCATCTTAATTGTGTACATCTCCATACATAACACATTTAGAATTATATAGTAACATAGGGATGTTTTCCATTAAGCTTTTTCATTATCTTTCTGTTATTCTTTTCTTCTTCCCCACTAAACCAGATGCTCACGTGTGTGTACTTGAGATTTTCCTAGAAAATTTGGATTGACATTAGAATTGGAAATAGACAAGCATCAGTGTTTAAGATGAGCAGTGAATTATTGATGTCTGGCTATTAGCAACCTAAAAAGCTTTTCTCTTTACATTTATAAACTGATTATTCAAGTTTCTTTTGCAAAGTCTTTCCTAATTAACTCGGCTTGTAGTCATTTCAGTAATTCCCTCCACCCTTAAATATAAACTGCAGTAATCAGATGGGCACACATGTTAATATACATATATAAGCTGTCACGTTGGCCCAATTTCAGTTTCCCGCCTAACTTCCCAGTTTGGTGTCCTCAACAAATTGTGACTAAGAAGGTAATATGAAGAAAATGCCTTGATGAACTTCTTCAGGTGCCTTCTTTAATAGAAATACCAAGTTTTTAACTCCCTCCTTTCAGCATAATCTTAAGGAAAGTTACAGTGAAACAAGCAGCCTCATATTTACTCAATTTTATGAAGGCATCTAACTTCAAAATTAAATATGTAAATTTACAGAATAAAAGCATAGGCTTAGGAGAGAATCAGACCTGCTACTATCTAGAATCTTCCAAACTGTGTGATTTAGACAAATAATAATTCTTTCAGTTTCTTTTTTTTTTCTTTTTTTAAAGATTTAATTTATTTATTCAACAGAGATAGAGACAGCCAGCGAGAGAGGGAACACAAGCAGGGGGAGTGGGAGAGGAAGAAGCAGGCTCATAGCAGAGGAGCCTGATGTGGGGCTCGATCCCATAACGCCGGGATCACGCCCTGAGCCGAAGGCAGACGCTTAACCGCTGTGCCACCCAGGCGCCCCTAATTCTTTCAGTTTCTAATTAAAGAAGTCAAAGGCATGATAAATACTAAATAGGATAGTAGTTATGAATATGTGTATATGTGCACAAATACACACACACACACACATACACGCATAAAATATACTTTGGGGCACCCGGTTGACTCAGTCGGTTGGGTGTCTGACCCTTGGTTTTGGCTCAGGTTATGATCTCAGGGTTCTGAGATCAAGCCCTGTTTCAGGCTGCACGCTCAATGGGGTGTCTGCTTGAGATTCTCCCTCCCTCTGCCCCCCCACCACTCATGTGCACATTCTCTCTCTAAAATTAAAAAAAAAAAAAGAATATGCATATATACACTATGTGCTTATTAGCACTCCCTGGCATATAGTAAATATTAAATAAATGGTAGATACATATATTCCTAGATACATCTAGACGAATACACACATATCTATAGCATGACAGATTATTAAATAACAGTTGATGCACATCGATGCTGAAAAAAAGACCCAAACTGAGATTTATATACTTGTTTCAGAACTACTAATTTTAAAACCTTGTTTGAATAAAACTAAGACATCTAAATGAGGTGTGTTTATATAAAATTTCATAAAACAGAGCAGATTATTATAAATTATTAATTTCTGCTCAACTTTAAAAATAAAGACTTTTAGTATATAATGTTTGAAATGGTATATTTTTCTTAATTTTATTCTAAGCATTTTCAGGTCAAGAACCATAGGCTGCATTTCTTTGTATTTCCCATACTGTGTACACTGCCATATAGATAGCACATACTTGAGCTATTTATTATATGAATGAGATAATAATTCATCTCTTTAGAAATTGTTTATAATTTTAATGAATTTTGTTAATAAATTTAACAAATGTTTTTAGGAGCGCTCTTAAGTAGTTATCAAAAGTTTCTGTAATAGATTGTCTTGAAATATCAAGGACTGCAACTGTTTGCACTTAGGGTTGGTGGCTGGGAAATCCTGAAGATGCCATTAAGCATCAAAAAGAGGTTTTAATTTCATTCTCAAAAGACTTGTCTCCAGACCTTACATTACTTTTAAGTAATACATCTGTTATCTCTATAATGCATGTTTAAGCACAGAGATGTACACCTGTACTTCACTCTAAAAGAAAACAGTAGAAATTGCAGCTCACTTAGATATTTTTGAGTTCCTGTAGGTGCCTATTCAAGTTTAGAAAGGACTTTTCCAAAGTAGTTTTGTAGCAATACAGGTCTATTTGAAGATGCTTTCATAACTTATTTATCTTATTTTTAAGTTTTTAACATTTATCCATTTATGTCTTTACATTCTTCACAAGTTAATACATTTTTTTGCATTTTAATATTTATAAATTTTCATGTTTCAGTATTTTTTTAAGATTTTATTTATTTATTTGACAGAGATAGAGACAGCCAGCGAGAGAGGGAACACAAGCAGGGGGAGTGGGAGAGAAAGAAGCAGGCTCCCAGCGGACGAGCCTGATGTGGGGCTCGATCCCATAATGCCGGGATCATGCCCTGAGCCGAAGGCAGACCTTTAACCACTGTGCCACCCAGGCGCCCCGTGTTTCAGTATTTTTTAAATTTTTTTACTACCTCTCACAATTCCATGGCTTATGGAAAGACCTGGCCAGGAAAGTAGTATCTACACATAGATAAAACCAAGGAATAAATGCAGTATAGTAAAAGGAAGAACATTCATTTATCATAAGGGATATATTTCTATCTATAATCTCTATGGATCACTGCCTTAAACCATGGAGTATAAAATTTATAACTATTAAAACTGTGTCTATAAATTGTGCATAATATGTTCTTTGCAAATTTGAATTTATTTTTGTTTATATCGTCTGTGTCTAGTTCTTTCTTACTAATAATTTTATATGTACTCATAGCTCATGGTTTATTAAGAGAATTTAAAGAAATTCATCATACTTTTCAGAGGGAATTCTAAATTATTATTTTAGAATTTAACATGATCATACACCCTGGTACTATGTATTAACAACTTAAAAGTAGATAAACAGAAGAGTAACTTGTACAAATACTAAAAGTGTTTGTATTTACAGATACAAAAGGGCTACCCGACCAAAAACAATGAAACATCCAGTGAAACAGAAGCTCTCCTAGAGCAGAGATTTTTGTGTGTATGGTTCACTGTATCTTCCTAGCCTGTAAGAGTAGCTCAGGCACAGTAGCACGTCATAATTGTTGCTAGGTGAACAGATTTGAGTTTTCAGTTTTGCCTGTTTTTCTATTTTAAAAATTTCACTAATCCTCAAGAGATTGTAGGGAAACCTAAGAAATGTTTGCCCTGATTCCTAGTTGCAGTTTGAGCATGTGCTTTTAAAGTGATAAAATGACAAAGTAGATGTTAAATTACTCAAATCTGGAGTTAGTCAACATTACAGTGAAACAAGAGGAGAAAGCCAAGCAAGATAAGTAAAAGTAATAGGAAAGGAGGAACAGGTTTATTTGTATTTTTTTAAGTTTTACCAGTAACACTGTAAGATTTGGCTTTATATTTCTTACCCATTCAGTTGCATAGTTGATATGTGCAAAAAATAAGTGTGCGTGTTTTATAAAGCAGGTCATTGAAATAAAGTATTAACTAAACTTTAGGTATGTTAGAATCACCTGGAAGGCTTGTTAAAACACAGATTACTGGGCCCATCCCCAGAATGTATGATTTTAGTTGATCTGGAATGGGGTCCAAGAATTTGATTTCTAACAAATTTCCCGGTTATGTTGCTACTGCTGCTCTGGAGACACACTTTGAGACCCTAATCTAAACCAGTGATTCATAATTCTCCCTTTGCTATCCCTCCCAAGAAAGAAAATTAAAGTACACTGTCATTTTTCTTCACTAACCAAAAAAGACCTATAGTCCAGTCTGTAAACATTTGCATCATTCCCTTGATTTTTTAAAACATATCTCGATAAAAAGATACATTTTTGGAGCCTTTTTAAATGAAGCACTAATGATTCAATGTAATGTATGAAAATGTATGAATTATGATTTCCAGTAAGAGGTTTTAAGTGAATACTCATCATCGTATAAAATGAGTAGCTTTATTTGTGAAGTCCAAAGTTCAGGTCATTCGTATTTATCAAAGAAGTATTATTTCCAAATGGTAATTCAGAAGAAATGTTTTATTGTTGTTATTCTTTATTTATTACCAGGAGGCTTTTCCTGTGTAGTGTTGTAGCAGTCAAACAAGCTTTTCCAATTCGTGGATGAACACAAGTAATACAGCTGCACTATTATCCAACAAATTAATATTTTGAATTTTCTTTAAAACCTATGAATGCTGTTCTTTTGGAGTAGTTACTGGAGTACCTGGTGTGATGGAATTTTAAAGCTGGAGGGTCTGCCACATATCATCTGGTCCAAACTCCTTAATTTACAGACATCCAGTCTGAGTGTTTTACGAAATACTTCAGCCTTGGAGGTCCCAGACAGGACTGGAAACTCAAGGTGTTTTGATTCCTAGTCTGGTATTCTTTGCATTACCCTAGTTACTTTACCAGAAGGTATTTGGATTAAATATTTTCATATATTTGTTTGATGAAGTGTATAGGATTCACATATACTAGGATTATATAGCAGGATAGAAACAGATAGTTTGTCTGGTACAGAGACAATAAACTTTGTGCAATTATTTACTTTTTTATCTCTGTTTTCTTAATTTATTATTATCCAGATAAGATCAGTTAAAAATAACAGGACCTTGGTTTCTTTTTTATAAATATCTTTCAGGTATCTTACGTAGTACTTATGGAAATAATCATAAGAGACCATATATATCCCTACCACACAATGCTAGAAATAGGGCTATATGTTTCTTTATTCCTTGCATTAAATAAAATATAGCCCCAGTGTCACTCTTAGTAAAGTAGTCTTTGGCTATTAAGCAAAGCGCTTCTGTGCAATTCAGAATTTATTGTTAAATTTGGTTTTCTACTAACATTCTTTAATCTGTTCTTTTTTCTATTTTCATAATAAAGATAAAAAATTCTGTAATTGACGTTATTGAGGAATGAGACTTTCTTAAAGCTTATTTTACTTGTTAAGTAATTACTGGGGGCATTGGGCAGGCATAGCCAGGGCAAGAAAAGGGGCCCTACCCAGAGGCAGGCTGGCTGCAGCATGGCTCATGAGCTGGCACACTGATGCTCAGGCACATGGTGCTCGGTGACACAGTGTGGTGGACAAAACATGCTTATTCATGAGCTATGCCACTGACACCTTCCTGGAGGAGTGGTGCCCACCATCTTCAGTGCAGTCCTCATCCATGTAGAGAGCAGGCAGTACCTTCTGAGGCTCTGTGACACGAGTATGACCAGACAGGAAAACTGTGATCCTCTGAGGCCTTTCTCTTATCCAGTGACTGTTGTCTTCCTTATATGCTGCCCTCTGAACTCATTTCATAATGCGAAGGAAGAGTGGGCACCAGAACTTAAGGAATACACACTAAATGTGCCTCATTTAATAGGAACTCAGAGTCTGATCTGCAAGGTGACCCCAAAGCTTTGGCAAGACTGAATAACATGAAAGAAAAACCTGTATGTGTAAAAGAAGGATAGAAACTAGCAAAAGAGACGGGAGCTCCCATGTGGAAAGTTCAGCTTTAACCCAGAAAGGATTGAAGGCAGTGTGTGATGAGGCTGTCATAGCCATTTTAACTCCAAAGAAACACACAGAAGAAAGAAAAGAAAGAAAAAGAAAGAAAGAAAGAAAGAAAGAAAGAAAGAAAGAAAGAGAAAGAAAGAAAGAAAGAAAGAAAGAAAGAAAGAAAGAAAGAAAGAAAAAGAAAGAAAGAAAGAAAGAAAGAAAGAGAAAGAGGGAAGGAAGGAAGGAAGGAAGGAAAAAGAAAAGAGAAAAGAGAAGAAAAGAAAGAAAAGGAAAGAAAGAAAGAGGAAGGAAGAAAGGAAGAAAGAATCAAGATGTATAAACTGTTGTTTGGTTATGTGAGAAATATCTTCAGTGGTCAAGGAAATGGTCCATTTCTCTCAGAAAGCAATTGAAATGCTGCAGGTATACCCAGACCTCTTCTAAATAGTGAAGAAGTTTAGAACTGTGAAAAGAAGGGGCGCGGGAATCCCTGTCCTTAGAGTTTTACACATTCATTAAGAATGTTTCCTAAATGTCCAAGCAGCAGAAAACAGAATCTGAAGCACTATCTATTATAAATATTTTGTTTCAGCTGGAAGGTACAGTCTCTCAACCTGTTTCATAGTTTAAAAAGCTATAATCCCATCATGTTGTAACTACAAAAAAAACGTAAAACAGTGCTGTAAACCATACGTGTTTCTGCACGGTCCTTATGGAATCTGCGAAAAGAAATGTCTTCTCTCTTTGCTCCAATTAATTGTTCTTGCATGGAAGTCGCTTTTTTTTCCAGTATACCCAGAGTGGTAAAATCACAAGACCAGCCACATAGCCAGAGGTCTCTCTAAGGAGAGAGAAGAGGGCCATTCATGAGCAGAAAAGATATAAAATAAAATTTAAAAACCACAATGTGTTATTATCACTTGAGTACAAGTTAGGCTTATGTAACTTAAATATTTCTATATTTAATGTAATGTGCTTTCTTAAAGAATGCCAAATATAATAAGGTCATAAGTGCCTTTATCGTGAGCACTATAAAACTACGCATTTTGGTTAATGTGCTTTTAACTGGAACAAGGCATCTGGCAAAAAAGTAATAATAATTACTGAGATGTTACTTTTTGTTTCACCTTATGTTAGTTGGTCATAATCCTGCCAGTAACCATAAAAGTACCCTTAATAAGTCTTTGGCTGAGTACTGATGTGCCCATGCTTGGGATAAAACTCTATAAGAACAGAACCATCAGGAATTAGTAGGCTACACAGCAGAATGGGAACAATTCACATTCCTGGCAGCCAGATCGGAAAAACCTTTTAACATGTGGGAGCATCAGGTAGAATTAGCAGGAAAATCACACCCTGGTCATGGGGGTTACTGAACCCTAGGCTAAAATCCTCCTGAGGGGCACCTGGGTGGCACAGCGGTTAAGCGGCTGCCTTCGGCTCAGGGCGTGATCCCGGCGTTATGGGATCGAGCCCCACGTCAGGCTCCTCCACTGTGAGCCTGCTTCTTCCTCTCCCACTCCCCCTGCTTGTGTTCCCTCTCTCGCTGGCTGTCTCTATCTCTGTCAAATAAATAAATTAAATCTTTAAAAAAATAAATAAAAATAAATAAATAAATAAAATCCTCCTGAATCCACTCTAACAAAACTTAAAATCAAACCTGGAAAGAGTCAAACTAATCTCAAGTAACTACATGCCAGAAAAAGGTCCAACACTCTTTAAGGGAATACAAGTAAATCCAGCATTCACCAAAATAACATTCACGTGTGTTAGTTTTCTAGGGCTATGATAACAAATTACCACAAACATGGTGTGGCTTAAAACAAGAGCAGTTTAGTCTTTCGCTATTCTAGAGGCCATAAGTCTGAAATCAAGTTAAGCAAGGAAGAAAGCAGAGGGAAGGTGGTGGGATCCAGATGCAGCCTGGCCGCCACCTGGTGCAGAGCAGTTCCCCGGTGACCAGAGACCCAGCTGAAGCAGTCAGTACTAGAGGAGAACATACTCAGGTGTCTGAATGTATTCAGCATGACTTAGCCTGTCGAATGACTTGGAACCATTATGAATATTGATTCTTAGATTATATTATAGTTGAAGTTGCAAGAAACCCCTGCTGCTAAACAGTACTGGCTAATGTTCCTTCAGTACACTGGTTTCAGGAAGCACTGAGACTTCTTCAGAGACAACACTAACAATGAAAAATCTCTCGGAAGGTAACATAAAGAGGAATCCACCTCAGTGTCTTATAATAGCCTGACAGACTCTGCTCTATTGAGCCAAGAAATTGTCTCTGACAGGCACTGCTTTGAAGACTGAAAAATGAATGTTAGGAAATAAATAAATAAATAAATGCTCGCCGTGGCACTTCCCTCATGACTGCACCCATGCAGTTCGGCAAGCTTTGAGAAGAAGGAACTCTGTTTCAAGTATGTGAATCGTGGGCAAAATCTTACCATTTTCCAGACCTGTCATTGCCAATGTGGGCGCATAAATGAATGTTTTTAGACTCCTTTTGCAGACAGATGTCATAAGTCCTCTGTCAGCTCAAAGCTGTTGCTGAGGATACTCTGTACATAAGTGCCGGAGCACTGTGCGGTTCGTTATAAAAGATACTCATCCCAAGAGTGGTCAAGACAAATGATAAGACCTACCAGAAGACAGAGAAAAAATAGATAACACTATTAATTTAAAACAAACCTCTTGATGGGATTGTGTCTCCCAACTTTTTTTTTTAAAGATTTATTTATTTAAGATAGCATGAGTGGGAGGGGCAGAGGGAGAGAGAATCCCAAGCAGACTGAGCGCAGAGCCTTACACAGGGCTCGATCGAATGACCCTGAGATCACAACCTGAGCCAAAACCAAGAGTCAGATGTTCAGCCGACTGTGCCACCAAGGCACCCCTCCCAACTTTTTTATGGAGCTTTACTTTACCCTAAAACAGTGAGATTATAACAAAACGTAATTGGAGGTGGGGAAGACAGTTTATGCAGAATCCACTGGAAATCACAATAAGCAGAGAAGTTTACTGTGTATACTAAGATGCTCAAAAGAGAGTAAGTGGTCCTCAGATGAGAAGATGGCGTGTTAGATGAAAACACACCCTGGAATATAAGCAGATGATCAAAAGCCACGTGGCTTTTGTCATGTCCCTTCAGTATGATGAAGGGAATGGTCATAACTCCACTGCCAGAATGTAGACCTGGCAGGTGAAGCACACCGATTCCTGTCTAGCAATTTTGCACCTAAATGTCAGTAATGGTATGATGATGACATTCTCCAAGCACTGCTTCTTTGCTTTGAGGGAGGTAGCCTCCCCAACCATAGCCCTCCTAAGGATGTTGGTGCCAGGGCCATTGTTTCTGCAACAGGAGATAATAATATCATAGTGTTGGACACAGTACTATAAGCTGGTAAGGACCTAAAATGGCTAGAAGTGAGGTGTTGGCCATTTGCCAGGACGTCGTGAGTGATTCATCTGAGGCCATCAGGTCGTAGAACTGTATTAGTCTGCCAGGACTCTGTAACAAAGTACCGTCAACTGAGGACTTCAACAAAAATTTATTTGCTCACAGTTCTAGAAACTAGAAGTCCAAAATCAAGTAGCCAACTGGGTCGGTTTCTCCTGATACCTCTCTCCTTGGCTTCCAGACAGCTGCCTTCTCTCCGTGTCCTCCTGTGTCCTTTTTCTCTGTGCACGTGTGCTCCTGCTATTTCTTCCTCTTTTTTGTAAAGACACCAGTCGTGTTGGATTAGGGCCCCGCCATATGACCTCATTTAACCTTAATTACCTATTTAAAGGCCCAGTCTCCAAATACAGTCACCTGGTGAGGGCTTCAACCTATGAATTTGGAGGGGCATAGAGTTCAGTCCCTAACAGGGATGTAGAGGGTGGAACCTATTTACCAGTACTGGAAGGCCATGTAAAACTGGCATGGCTGTATTTGATTATATGAGGAGGGTAATCCATGGACACTTTAATAGGCAAATGGAAATGTAAGATCTTCTAGGTCTTTTGGACCCCTGTACCTCTGAAGGAATTCTTTTTTTTTTTTTTTTAAGATTTTATTTATTTATTTGACACAGAGAGCCAGCCAGCGAGAGAGGGAACACAGGCAGGGGGAGTGGGAGAGGAAGAAGCAGGCTCCCAGTGGAGGAGCCTGATGTGGGGCTTGATCCCAGGACTCTGGGATCATGCCCTGAGCCAAAGGCAGACGCTTAACGACTGAGCCACCCAGGCGCCCCTGAAGGAATTCTTATCACGCAACCCTGGTAGAGAATTCAGGAAGGGTTTTCTGACTCCAGTTAGATGAATTTCCGATTATCAGTGATCCATCAAAAGGACACGAGCCTGATGTGGGACTTCCTGAATGATTCTCTTGCCTTAGCTGAATCTCTCCTGCTGTTCGTCCCAGCAGCCACCTCTGACTCCAGAGAAATAAGCATACACGGACTACGTACTTCCATAAGATTCTTCAGAGTTGTGCTGTTTCAGTGTACCAGAGCCAGGATGAGGAACAGCAGCAACAGACCCTTATAGTTTTCTAGGACTGGGTTGCAGGTGTCTTGAAAGGAGCGCAGTGGGCCTGCAGGTGACCCGGGATTGTTGGTCCTCTCAGCACAGCCACCACTTAAGCAGCACCACCCAAAAATGTGTCTGAGCTTTCATGAGGGATTAGGATCTCTGTCCCTCCCTTCCTCTCTGCTTGCTTCTTCCCGATGTTTGATTCTAGACTGAGATGTCCTATAAATGTATTTAGCTTTAAAAAAAAATGTAACTCATAGTTAACTTTAGTCAAGTTACTAAATTTCTTTGTGCATAGAATTCCTCATTTATGAAATTGAAATAAGAATTTGTACCTTCACAGGATTGTCCTACAGATTGTGTAAGAACTTACGTAAGCCGCTAGCATTGTACCTAGAACGTGGCAGGCACCGAGAACATTTTCATTAGCGTTTTTCTTCTGTGGTAGTATCAGGTAGGAGAATAAAGGAGAAAAGGTTTGGAGGCGAAGAAGGAAGGGAAGAGTTAAAAGTTCCACTTTCACATAAGTGATTTGGCATCAGTACACTCAAAGTCATAAGAAATTTGTAAACTTGAAACAACATCCTGCATTACACGTTGTGGATTACAGACTGTGCTAAGCAATACAGTAGGAATGGCATTTGTACCATTTGACTTAAATTTTTATTACTGCCCTCATACCATATAGTGACAGCAGGTAATTCCAGATTTATCCATTAAAACCTTCTGGTTAATGTGTTAATAAATATTGTAAATTAATTAAAAGGCACCATACAGAGTTTTGTGAGGTGTTATGGAATCTCCTACTTAAAACCCTTATCTCTTCCCACTGCGCATAGTATGAGTATGAGCTCCTGCAGCGTGCATGATCTGGCCCCTACTTACCCCTGCAGCCTCACCTTCCCCCACCTGGCTAGCTAGGCTCTTACCTCTAATTCAGGCTCCCACCATGTTGAAGTATTTTGGGTTTCTCCTCCCTGGACTCTCACACATATAGTACAGTCTGCCCGAGACACACTTTCCATCTCTTTTCCTGGCCAATTCCTGATTAGCCTTTATTCTCCTGCAGAGCCTAAATGAGGTAACCCTTCTAGAAAAGATCCTATTTATTGTTGTATATTTAGCCCCTAGCCTAGTACCAGGCACATTAGGATTTCAGTAAATACTTGTTAAGTAAATGAATCAGTACTCAACCTAAATGCAAAGGATTATAATGATAATTTTCCATTACATATATAGTTGTATAACCTGTTAATTTTGTGTGTGTGTGTTTGTGTGTGTGTGTGTGTGTGTGTGTGTGAAGTAGGCTCCATGCCCAGTGTGGGGCTTGAATTCATGACCCTGGGATCAAGACCTGAGTCAAGATCAAGAGTAGGATGCCTGGGGCACCTGGGTGGCACAGCAGTTAAGCATCTGCCTTCGGCTCAGGGCGTGATCCCGGCGTTATGGGATCGAGCCCCACATCAGGCTCCTCTGCTATGAGCCTGCTTCTTCCTCTCCCACTCCCCCTGCTTGTGTGCTTGTGTTCCTTCTCTCACTGGCTGTCTCTATCTCTGTCAAATAAATAAATAAAATCTTTAAAAAAAAAAAAAAAAGAGTAGGATGCCTAACCCACTGAGGCACCCTCTGTTAGTTTTCAAATCCCATTCAAGGAGGAAAAGAAATAGTTTATTCTTCAGTGTACATATTATGTCCTACAGTATACAGTGCATGACATATAAAATGGATTAAGGTCTGCCTCCTCCTTGTAACTGCTATAAGGGATTTGTTAAGTTTCTGTGAACTCATTCATTTTGATTTTAGTTTTTTAAAAAAAAATCAAATGTAGTGACTACTGTACAATACAGAAAAGAGATTCTTGTAGAAAGGCTTTTCCTCTTAAATTTGTATCTAGTGAAAATAACCTTATTAAGAGTGTTTTAAAAGTAGTCAAAAGATTTAGATTGTTGATATAAAATACCAAAAAGCATATGTTTGTGGGGAAATACATTTTAAAAAGAAACATTAATGGTAAACCAAGTGATCACAATGAATTATGTAATCAGGTTGTTTCATTGCTCTTTCCTTCTTATAAAATTGTTGACATTCTGAAGGATTTTTTTTCAGATACATCTGCTTAGAGGTGGGAGAATGGGATCGGAAGGTAGTATAGAACAATTCTAAGAAAGCGAATGGTGTGTGAGGCTTTTTTATATTTGCTTCACAAGTAATTCACTTGTAAAAAAAATTAACATCTGCTATTTTGAAGCTAATCTTAGTGTATTGAATGCTCTTAACCATTTCTCAATCCCACAGTCTTTTATCTTGCTTCTCCTGCTGTGTTCCCACCACCCCTGATCCCATGAGCAAACCTTGAGACAGCCTCAGACTTACCAAAGTACTGCTTTGGTTTCAGCTGCTCTTCTGCAAGAGGAAGTGAATGTTGGGGGTTTTCTCTGTGGTACAGTTGTGATAAAGCTGTGGTGGTCTTATCTCTCTCGTAGGTAGTGGCTCTTTATGACTACACAGCGAATCGATCAGATGAACTAACCATCCATCGCGGAGACATTATCCGAGTGTTTTTCAAAGATAATGAAGACTGGTGGTATGGCAGCGTAGGAAAGGGACAGGAAGGTTATTTTCCAGCTAATCATGTGGCTAGTGAAAGTAAGTTTTATGCTCCCTTCCTGGTTTACTAATATGGTATAACTGATAGTCCAAGATTTTATCATTTGCTACCCTTTAATTTACTCTCTTTGTAACTTTTGCTTATGTTTACCAATGGGTATTGCTTTTCATTCTCATGATGCAAAAATAAATAACTAGAAAAGGGGACACTGATGCACTAGAAAGCTCCTCCATTCCGAGATTAGAATATTTGCTTCACAGACTCATCCCGGGTGCCCTGCCTGTCCAGCTACCAACGTTCTTCTTCAGCCCTTTGTGCCCGCCACCTGCCCCACACACAGTTATGTCAGCTCTTCTCTGGCCACAGTGGCTCCTCAGTTGACAGGCACCGGCACAACCTCTAGTTGCCCAAGTCCCATTCTTTGACTTTGTATATACCTCAGTCCCAAACCTGCAATAGATTGTTTCATTCTCAGGTAAATAAATATCCCCATTTGTGAAAGGCCAAAGAAATGAGCTGAAGGAGAAATTCTAAACAGGACTTGGTGAGACCTGTAGATTTACTACTAGGCTTTGAGAGGTGCAAATAGAGCTGACAGAAAGAGCCTGGAGATAAAATAGCGTAAAGACTGAAGAAAGGGGAGGAGTACGGCAGTGCTTCTTCAGAAGAACGCTTCCTATCCACAGTTCCCTCAGTAGTGTGGCGGGAAAGCCCAGTAGTACTCAAGGGTCAGGAAAACTCGACACTAATACTGATACGCCTCAGTTTCCTCCTGTAAAATGAGGAAGTTGAGCTCTCACACCTCTAAGCTTCCCTCCAGAAACACTGAAATTTTATAGTTCTGGTTTAAAATGTTGTATAGGAAGCCTTAAGAATGCTCCATTTTGAATCGTTATTGTCAAGTCTTTTGTTTCTGCAAAGAAGAAATAATTATAAATAACAGTTGACTTTCAGGCTTGTCTGTGAAGCCCCATTTAACCCAAACTGGCTGAACAAAAGTACTATTGATTCCTAACCTAAGTTTGAGTTTTGAAAGCAAAAGAGATGAAGGAAAACAGGAAGAATAATTCCTTCTGTGAGTACTGGGTGCTGAGCTGGGCACAGATGAAATTAGTTCTCTTTCTGCACCCATCACCCTGTCTGCACCCTGGTACTTCCCAGGGCCCCCCGCCCCATGCTGCAGGGCTCCCTGTCTCTGCAGCTCTTTCCCTCAGCTTATCTGCTGCTTTCAGCAAACTCCTCCCCTCAAAAGTGCTAAGTGTCTTAAAAGTTACCCACTTCTCTCCCTCATAACAAAATTCTTCATTTCCTCCACGCCACTGTTACAATTCTTCTTCTCTGAGTAGTAAATGATTGATGGCTCTTAAGCTATTTTTAATGTTCAAAAGAGAATACATAACGGAGAAAAATTAAGGCAGTGTGGAAGGAAGAAATTTTACGACAAGTTAATTCCCAGTCATTTTTCATAAGCTCAATACTTGTGACTTCCAGGTCACCTCATATATCCCAGTTTCTTCCCTCCCCTTCCCAGTGACGCCTTTCCCACTGGTCAATAGCTCTAGTTCAGCAGGACTAGCTTCCATTTTCAGATCAAGAGCGCTGCCTGCACAGTCATAGTCACTCTGGATCATGTCTGTAATTTTAGCTAGGTATTACAATCCATTGTTTCTTCCAGACACAAGTGGAAACATTTAAACTCTTTTTTTTCCACTAGACAGTATAAAGATGATGGGTGTATTTCCAGGGAGAATGGTATTAGATTTTTAACTTTAGAATCTAGTTAGTTTGCAGAAATAACCTCTTAGGCTTATGATTCTTGAGAGGCTGTAGATACTTGGTCCACAGTGGGTTAAAAATCCATTAAAATTAGTTTTTTTTTCCCTTATATGACCATAGCGAGACTTCTAAAGCATACCGCAGTGATGCTGGCCACATGCAGAAATTAATTCCGTGTTTCAAGTAGTGACCATCCTCTGACTGCCAGAATTCCTTATTGTATCCCAGAAGAATTAATACTTTCTTTTGGCATCAGTCACTGCTTCTTGAAAAAGCCTTAAAAAGCCAGAACAAACAAAGAATTCTCAGAAAACCTGAGAATCTCATGATTGAATTCTCACTTCATCAGGGGTTATCTTCTTTTCCCTTTTATCCTACTTTATAACCTGAATTTAACAAAAACTCACCTGCTCAGTTTTAACATTAGGGGGGAAAAAAAGACCATCAGCAGCATATTCCACTCTAAAAATAGTAGGAGAAATTGTCCTTTATCTTTATCTGAAGCCAAGTATGCAAAGCAAAATGCTCTAAGGGAGTGTATAGATGTGAACAGAATCTCTACAAACCATTCATTTGAAAGCCATGTCCTCTAAGAGAACAACAACACAATAAAAGTCCCCCCATCATTATAAAGAACTTACTCCTTTTGTATCTTAAGCCACCGGAAAGAAAAACATGAACAACTTCACTTAATGACATCTAACATCCTTTCCAATAAGAGATAAAGAAATCCAATAATAAAATCAACCCATACACAAAGCCAATTAATATATCTTACAATTGTGGAATTTCAAGCAGGTGTATTTTACCAATTTCTCTCAATTCAGAGTTGCCAGAGTTGTCATTTAACTGAAACATTTTCTTTTTAGTCCTTCTTGAAAATTCCCACGTAACTTTTTAGAGTTCACACTGTGTGTAGATTAAATAGATTATATAAATTATAATCTCAAATTCTTCCCTGTGAACAGATTCAAAGTTATGTATAGCCCTAGCCCCATGCTCATTTTTTTGTACCATCGTCCCAAATTATTCTTTGCCCACACCTCTGCCTGGCAAAATCCTGCCTGTTCTTCAGGGTCTGACACATCTACCGCTCCTTGCATTGAGCATTTGCTCTCTATACCGGAATCCAGTCCGTCTTTGTTATGTCTCTTTTGAAAAATGTCACATTCTACTGTATGTTACACTTGCTTGTGACCAAATCTGTCTCTGACCAGATTGTAAGCTCCTTGAGAGCAAAGACTGTCTTTTGATCATCTTCTGTCTCCCTAGACGGTACCTAGCAGATAACCTTGCATATAGCGGGCTCCTGATGAATGTGAACTGAGATAAAATAAGCAAGTATCTGCATGACCACATAATAAGTGAAAATGACATGTTTTACGTTTCTGAAATCCTGCTGATGAAAACTTCCCGATCATAAATTATGTTTTTTTGATAACCTGTGTGTATAACTACAGATGGCCTTAACACTAAGTGCCAGGTAGCTTATTGTTATACGAAGGAAGTGAGTAGCAAGATCTTTAGTTTCATTCCTGCCCTGTCTCCGTCACTGTCTATTTTCCCCCCCGGGGTCAGTGCTCCTCAGTTTGATTACGTGCATTCCTTGTTCAATTCCAGCATTATATCAAGAACTGCCTCCAGAGATAAAGGAGCGATCCCCTCCTCTAACCCCAAAGGAGAAAACCAAAGTGGAAAAACCTTCTTCGGCTCCTCAAAAGGTAAGTGTTTTCAAGAATGTGGATTGCATATGAACTTTAATTTTCTCTCTCGGATAAAATATTATGTCATCTTTCATGCTTATATATCTCATTGCTTTTACGTTATTATTTCTTTTACTATTGGCACCAACATTATGGAATATATAAGGCAAATATTCTTTTTATAATTATTAGTATAATACTATTATAGCCATTTTCCAGATAAGGAAACCAAGGAGGCTCAGAGAGATGAACGTAGACCCCAGAGCACAGCCCAGGTGATGGGGTATATGGCGCCAGAGTGGAACTTGTGACTTGAAGTGTGATGCGACCTCCAGAGTATGCTTGTTTCTGTAACTGTGCTGCTGGCACTCTCATCAACGCCACCTGAGGGTACACAGTAATGCTAAAGGTCATTGGGACCCCCAGAATAACCATGTTCTCTTTTGCTGGAGCATTCCTCTTGCTAGTAATTCAGAAATGTTTTCAAGTTAAAATGAATATGGATAAATCACCTAGAGAAATGTCCTGGTTTTTAGCCTGTGCCATCAGATCCCCCGGGGATATCAGTCAGTATTCTTTTGATGATAGCAGTACTTTGGTAGAAAAGCTTAATAAGCACTATACCTATATTACCTATTAAACTTATTTTATTATGTAACATTAGCTCTTGCCCTAGGCTGAATAACTTTACTTCTTGACTCCTTGAACTGACATACATTTTTTGGTACAAATACCATGTCATGATACAGTTTTGTCGTCCCCCCCACCCCCACCCCGGGAGATTGTTTTGACAGTTGAACCTCTTGTGTATCATTCGGTCATTCAGCCATATTTATCGAGTGCTTATTTCCATGCTGGGCATTCTGTTAGTCCTCACTGAAACAAGATTGAGTAGGCAAAGCACTTGCCCATCAGGAGCTTGCAGGCTGGTGGGTGAGACACCCACGGACTATGGCAATTCCAACGGACTATGGCAGGAACTATAATGAAGATATGTGCACAATGCATTGGGTTAGGGTTAGGAACACCCAGGAAGAAACCCTCTAAATGTGCCCTGGGAAGTCCAGGAAGAGTTTCCAGAGAGGGTCATGCTTGAGCTGAGGCTTATAGAATGAAAAAGTATATGCTAGGTAGATAATCTTAGAAAAAGACATTCTAGCAGAGGGAATAACTTGAGAAAGGTATGGTATGGTACGGTTCTGTTTGGGGAGCTTAGGGGCTAATGGAGAGGATAGGAGAAATGCAAGAGCCAGGTCATATAGAGCCTAGTGTGCTCTGCTGAGATGCTTAGCTTGTAAATCCTTCAGACAAAGGGGATCCCCTAGAAGAGGTAGTCCAGGGAGTGATATGGACAGATTGCATGTTAAAAATACATTCTAGGGGCGCCTGGGTGGCACAGCGGTTAAGTGTCTGCCTTCGGCTCGGGGCATGAACCCGGCGTTATGGGATCGATCCCCACATCAGGCTCCTCCGCTATGAGCCTGCTTCTTCCTCTCTCACTCCCCCTGCTTGTGTTCCCTCTCTCGCTGGCTGTCTCTATCTCTGTCAAATAAATAAATAAATAAATAAAATCTTTAAAAATATATATATATTCTAATGGCCACATAGTGGTTGGTTTAGAGGCATCTAAGACTTGAGTCAGGGAAATTCATTAGGAAACCACTGAAATAAAATATAAAAGCCTGATTTATGATTGATTGGATGTGATTAGGGAAATTAGAATCTAGCATTGGGCTAAACCCCTGGCTTATTATACAACTGGATGGATGGTGATATCATAGAAATAATACAAGAATAAGGAAGATTTGGGGATCTAGAGACAGGCAGTGGTAGGAAGTAGGCTGTGACTTCAGTTTTAGGTATCTTGATTTGTTAGTGGTGTCTGTAGTGCCCCCAGGTAGAAATACCCCCTAGGGAGTCAGACATGCAGGACTGGAATTTGAGAGAAGGTAGGGCTTCAAATCACATGGGAGGATTCGTGTAATCATTGTATTATAGCAGAAGAATTGAAGCTTGTAATAAAGGAGATAGCCCAGAAAAAAAATGTTGTAGTGTTCTGAGAGAAAGGCCAGGGACAGAATCCCACATGAACATTAGTATTTAAGGGACAGTCTGAGGAAGAGGAGAGATTAAGAAAGAATAATCTAAGTGGAAGGAAGAACCAGAAAAAAGTACCCTAAAAACCAGGGGGAAGGGAGGTTCAAGGAGGGTATCGTAAGGAGTGTCCCAGACAGCCAGTCAGTCCGTCTGTCTGAGCAGTTGGCGAACGGGAGAACCTGGCGCCGCTTCAGAAGACTTGGTGATTGACATGAGTACGAAAGGGGCTGGAGAGGAGAATGGGGGCCCCGCAAGTGAGCTCATGGAAGTCGTTCCCAGAGCTTCACTTGGAGAAGAAAAAAGCTCACACAGTGACGGGTGGGTGATACACCTCCAGGAATGACTTCTAAAATACTGGAGTGACATGGAAATTTCTATACTAAGGAGACAAAACCAATGGACGGGTTCAGGCTGGAGCTAGATAAAGAAGGCATGTGGATCTCTTGGAGGAAGCAAGAGGTTTTTATCAGAAAGACAGGTTGATAGATTAGTCTTGGCTTAGAGCAGTGGTTTTCAGCCTGGGGTGATTTTGCCTCCCAGGAGACATTTGGCAATGTCTGGAGATGTTTTTGCAAATATATGCAGGCAGGGGGATACTACTGGCATCTAATAGGTGGGGGTCATAGATCTTGCTAAACGTGTAGAACGCACAGGACAACCCCCACCCCACCAAAGGATTATCTGGCCAAAAATGTCAGCAGTACTGAACTTAGAGCCGTGCCCCTCTACGTCAGTGAGGGGTGCAGAGAAGTTGATAGTGGAAGTCTAGAAATTAAGGACATCGTTATGTTCTCCAAAACATACAGGAGGTCCTCTTCAAAAGTGAGGGTCAAAGGAGTTAGGAAGAATAGTGACCATTAGAGCAGCGTAAGGGTAGTAGGAGCAGGAGCTCGTTTGGAACATATACAAGTTCGTGAGTAGTGCTGAGAGCTGCTGTTTGGATGCCGTAAAAATGTAGGCGGCATAATTCTGTGTTGGATTTTTTCTTCAGTAGCGCTCAGCATCCCGGCCATAGCAGGGGAGAAGGCGTATTTGGTTTGCTACATAGTTGGGGCAGTTGTGAATGTGCCCAAAGCGCAAGAGGATAAGAGACTTTTGATCGTGTTGTTAGGAGGGTCACTGGAGTGACAGACACGCCCCAGAGGGCCCTCCAGGTTGGAAAGGACATGGAATCAGAAGACTGGCCGCCTGAGAAAGCAGGTTGTCTGGAAGGTTGCAGGAAGGCCCGCACACCCAGGTGGAGGCAGGGTGGCATCCACTAAAGAAGCAACAAGCCGGGACTCTGGCCTGTAGGCCCACACACCCTCTTGCTTACTTAATACTTCAGATGGCAAGCAGCTTGAGGTTCTGATAAATTCACAGTGTGTGTGCAAGAGCAGAAGTGCAACTGAAGGACACATTATTCGAATTGAACTGGCCAAGGAATTAGGACCCAGAGTAGTGGACAGGTTGTACTCTTGGATTTTAAAGTTCTGGGATGGTTGCAAGAGTTGGGATGCAGGGGACACTGGAAAAGCAAGAGCTGAAGTCCTTGACTCTTATGTTAGATGTCTCACACTTGGCTTCACATTGAAATCACCTAAGAAATTAAAAAAATAAATACTGATGCATGTCCCCATACCCACAAAGTGACTGAATGAGTCTGAAATGGGATCTCAGCATGGGTAGATTTCAAAAGCTTTCCAGATTATTTAATGCGCGGCCAGCATTGAGAACCATTATGTGTTAGTGCGACCACAAGGTCTGAAGGTAACAGCTACAAAGACAAATAGGGGATAGTCTAGGCAGGTGTCAAAGCATCTGAAGAGGAATGTTTTGAGAGTATAGCCTACGGGGCACCTGGCTGGCTTAGTTGGTAGAGCATGCAACTTTTGATCTTGGGGTTGTGAGTTCAAGCCCCATGTTGGGTATAGAGATGACTTTTTAAAAAAGAAAGAAAGTAAAATAACCTAAAATTAGCAACAGAGAGGTAAGAGGGGGCCAGTGTTAACTCCAGACCCCTGGGGTTCATGATTGCGTTATGTGAGAGCAAATAGCCTATGCTACAAAGAACTGAAAAAAAATGTTTCTAGGTAAAGCGCCAGTTTCAAATACAGCAAGGATATTTGGCGATGGTTGCCTGTGACAGTATGGGGACAATAAGGGATACAGTTCAAAGGATCGGTAAGGAATTTGGGCAGATGCTACATGTGTAACGTTATCCATTGTTTGGAAGTGAGCACCAGATTTAAGAATTTAGGGAGAGACTGATGTAAAGGTACAACCTAAAGACATTAAATGCAATGAAAGCATTTATAACGTTAACACGGAGCCATTGTAACAGCTCACAATATTCCTAGTCTGTGTCAAGAACTGTGTGAGATGCTATGAAAGACATAACCTCTACTTACAGTGACTTACTGGTCTCTCTGACTCCCACATCATGCTGATCTTTGAAATTGGGGTTACTCAACCCCCACGTCTGTGTGCAGTAGCCTTCAACGACTTCTGCCTCAGCTGGAGGAGGAGATAAAAGGAATTTGGTCAGTATCTCACTGGCTGCCTGGGAAGTTGGTACTACCCCTTTCTCTTCCTGATGCACCTGTGTTCCTATGGATAGACACCTCTTACCTGCTTCTCAGCGTCCCTGGTTCTCACTGCCTCTGCCACCCCTCCTCCACTTAGAAGAGCTCACTGCATCATAGTCTTAGTTGATTTTTTAATGCTGTGTGCTTTTTCCTCTCACGGACTGATCTCCATACTGAAAGTATATCTTTATATTTATATCTCAGTGGACCAATTCTTCAAATATCCATCTTGACCCTCGAGGTCTGCTTCAGGCTAATCCCACTGCTGCCCAAACTAATTCTAAATAGATCTCAAGGAGCTTGCAGACATGCAACATAAAGCATTTTAAAAACTTAAAATAGGTAAAGCAAGGAAGTTGTGGAGGATAGGACTCCGTGTGGGCAAGGAGTAGTAAAGTTCTCAGGGTTGAGAGGGAACTCAACGGCCTTTCGAGTTTAAGATGCATAGATTTCTTTTGTTGAAGAGCATGGTTTGATCTGCTTGGTCTGAATCCATGTGTTAGAATAGAATCCTACATGGTTTTTCTCCTAGGGAATGGATGTACCAGGTGTATAGTTAGATAATGTTTGACTTCGCTCTGCAGGAAAGTATCAGGAATGATCTCTGCTTATACAAAAAGAAGAAACAGTACTGTTGTCCCAGGTAATCAAAATGCCTTGGGTACACTCTGAGTCACGATGCCAACAGCCAGCCCTTGAGAAATGTGCCCCTGGGCTTCCTTAGCACCTGGCGTAGTTGCATTTCTTCAGTTGAGTTCCTTTATCAGGATATAAATGGTTTGATTTTATCAAGATCCTGCCACAAATTCTATCAGATGTTTAATTTCAAGAGCAGGTTTTATATTTATTATCATATGTAAGATATGTTCAAAAAGAAGAACATGAAAAGTAGCCTTTTATGATAAGTGCCTAGAATTGGGGAGGGGAAGGCCCTATGTTCTTCGAGTTACAGAATTGGCGACCTGGAAGGAACCCTAGAGATCATCCACGGTGCTGCTAGTCAGCTCCTTCATTTTACAGGTAAGGAAATCAAGATCCAGAAACATTGTAAGAGTTTTATTCAGAATGACTCCTAGTTAGGAGCTGGGCCTTCCTGTTGTCAGGCCAGTGCCCTTTCCCCGCACTAGTCAGCACACGGACAGACAGCTGCTACCTGCACAGCCAGCCATGGTTTGTGTCCCCCTGCCTGTCACATTCCTGTTTTAGGTAGGCTTCACGGGACCCATCTCCACGTGCAAGTTTTTAGAATTCTGTTCTCTATACTTTTTAAGGAAAAAAGGAAACCTCAATAGTTTTCTTTTTTTCTTTAAATTATCTCTATTCAAACTATAGAATAAGAAATAAATTATACCTTTTAAAAAGCTTGGCAGCTGCTGAATCCTGTTAAGTCCTTCCAAGTGGAACACACCTGTCCTGTTGCTGCTCACGCCAGGTACCCTCCAGCTTTTCGTCGAGTTCACTGCAGTGTCAGTGGGCGAGGGCAGCACCGGGCTCTCCCAGGGCAGGAGGCGGGCGCAGGGCTTGAGGCGGCAACTCTCCATGATAGGCCAGAGAGTCCCCAGACACATCAGCGCTTACCTACCGCAGGGGAATCAGAGGAGAATGTGCTCCTCAGGCTCACTCCAGAGTGTTTTTACCATGGGGTGCTGTATATTTGCGTCTAATAGAAGGAAGAGTATTGGTGCTATCAGGGAGGGAAAAAAAAAACTGAGAAGCTTTGAGAAAAAAAAAATAGTGCTGACAGCCTTGGTTTATTTGTGTTAGTATTTCGGACCTTATTTTCTTAGGCTTTTTATTTTTGCCAGCCTAAGTGTGAACCTATGTCATCAATTTATTTGGGGAGGAAAGTTGTCAAAATTCCTGTTTTAAAAAATTTTTTAATAATTTTAAATTGTTTTACTATAAAAATAATATATGCTCATAGTTTTAAAAATTTAACCAATAAAGATTAGTGTAAATAAGAAATAAAACCCCTGGGGCGCCTGGGTGACTTAGTTAAGCATCTGCCTTCGGCTCAGGTCATGATCCCAGGGTCCTGGGATTGAGCCCTGTGTGTGTGTGGGGGGGGGGGGGGGGGGGCGGGGGTTNGGGGGTGGAGCTGAGCTTGCTCAGCAGGGAGCCTGTTTCTGCCTCTCCTTCTGCCCCTCCCCCTGCTTGTGTTCTCTCTCTCTCTGTGTCAAATAAATAAATAAAATCTTAAAAAATAAATAAATAAAACCCCTCTGTCTGGCTAATATTTGTGTTCATTCTAATATTTTCTTCCATGTCCTATTAAAATGTTTTCTGCATATGTGAGCACATATGTCTTTATTCATGTATGTTCTTTTTTTTCAATGAAACTAGGATCATACTTAATGTTCTGATTTTTTTCTTCTACCAATATATCCTGAATATCTTATTAGCACAGATTTTTTTTTTAAGTTTCAAAAATCTTAAAATTAGTCACTAAAATGACTGATTTTCTTTTTTTTTTTTAATTCCTTAATTTATGCCCAGTATTTTTGGATTTCTGAAAATGTTTGGGTTTTTTTTCCTAAAAATGAAACCCAAAGTAGAAAAGTACCTTCTAAGGGCACCTGGGTGGCTCAGTAGGTGAAGTGTCTGCCTTTGGCTCAGGTCATTATCCCAAGGTCCTGGAATTGAGCCCCACTTCTGGTTCCTGGCAGGGAGCCTGCTTCTCCCTCTCTCTCTGCCTGCAACTGCCCTGCTTGTGCGCTCTCTCTGTCAAATAAATAAATAAAATCTTTAAAAAAAGAAAAAAAAAGTACCTTCTACTCTTTAAATATTTCAACACTGGGGCACCTGGGTGGCTCAGTCATTAAGCGTCTGCCTTCAGCTCAGGTCACGATCCCAGCGTTCTGGGATCGAGCCCCACGTCGGGCTACCTGCTCACGGGAAGCCTGCTTCTCCCTCTCCCACTCCCCCTGCTTGTGTTTCCTCCCTGCTTGTGTTTCCTCTCTCGCAGTCTCTCTCTCTCTCAAATAAATAAATAAAAATCTTTATTTAAAAAATAAATTAAATAAATAAATATTTCAACACTGACACAACTAAGTATGTTTTTGTATAAATGCCAGACATAGAGTAATAATTGTGCATAGGAATGTTAGATTATTTCAGGAAGTGTGGAGACATTACTGTGATGTTTTTTTCTCTAAAAACTCACTTAAAGAATATTTATTAGATTTGTTATTTCAAGATAACTCTAAATATTATCCATTGTAGCTCAGCTCCTTCCATGTGGAGAAGAGTGTTTTAATTATTTTCAGCATTTTACTTAGCATCTAGAATCAGTGAGAATAAGCAGGTCTTATTCAAAAGAGCTGACCCTAAACCAAAGTGCAGACTCCAGTTTTTTGCAGGAACAACTTTTTTCTTGTCCAAAGCAAAACAAAACCAAGAAGCATCAGTTAACTCCATGGTCGTTCCTCTTCCAGCCAAGCCATACAACACACAAAAAATTTTATGTTGGTAATTCTGTCAACCTCTCAGAAAAAGAGTAGGCAGTAAATAAGTTGCCTTCAAGGTACATATGTCTGTATTCATCTACGGAATATCTGATTTTCCTTTACCTTCTTCATCCTAAAAGGAGTCAGACAATTCATGAAGCCTGGATTAATTGGGCTCTATATCATTATTTTCAAAAATCGCTTCATACAGAAAAAAAATTTCCATTTACTGGTACTTCTACCAGGAGTGCATCTGAATTGTTTTTAACCACAGAAACAATATGATTTTATTACGTTAAACCCAACAACCTGTTTATAAAGATAGTGGTTATTTTTGATATGTTGAAGCAGATTTTCCAGATATCCAAAAGTTAATAATTGTACACTAAATCATTGAAAATACAGTCATAACTTTATTGCCTCCTTCCTATTGCTAAAGAATAATACCGATATAGCAGCACATTTTTCTGCCCACGGGTCCTGTCCCCTTGCTCTAATAAAACCAACTTTTTGCACCTAAAAAAAATAAAAGAATAAGACCAATTTATGTCTTTTTTTTTAACTTTAGTAATTCTATCAAAGAAAATTAAGATAATTTATCTCTAATTTGCTATATTAGGTAGATAAAAGTTAACTTAGGTTTGGGTTTATTTTAAAATTTCAGGTATGTTTGAAGTTTTCTTCCTTCATCTGAAGAGAACTAAACTAAAATCTTAACTTACAAGTAAATTTAAAACCAAAGTTCTTTTTTTTTTAAGATTTTATTTATTTATTTGACAGAGACAGCGAGAGAGGGAACACAAGTAAGGGGACTGGGAGATGGAAAAGCAGGCTTCCCATCGAGCAGGGAGCCCAATGCAGGGCTCGATCCCAGGACCCTGGGATCACAACCTGAGCCTAAAGCTGACGCTTAACAGCTGAGCCACCCAGGCGCCCCTAAAACCAAAGTTCTTATTTGTGTACCATAAAGAATCTCAATGCAGACAATATGGATATATATTTTTCTTTATAATTTGTTTCAATAACTTATAAATATTGTGAGAAAAAATATTAATTTCAAAAACCATTATTTACATTTGAAAATTTTCTGTTAGAGAACATGTTCTGCAGAGAAAGTAAGTGAACCCCGATGATGTGACAGCAAAGCAAGTGTGAGTCAACAGTAATGTTCCTAAATGTTCTACACAGACAAACTCTAAAAGCCTGCAGAAACTCTCTTACCCTGAAAGGAAACCATACAGTCTTGACCTTCTTACAGGTCTGGTGATCCAGTTTCTCTACTCATTCTCCTTTACACCTTTGCCTCGGCCAGTGTATTTGACACGTGTACCTCAGCCCCAACTCTGTCTCTTCCCCTCAGCAGCTAGGTTGCTTGCTATTTGGGGCAGTTTCCCCCCTTGTCTCCAGGACCCTCTGACCTTCAGCAGAGTGAGACCACACTAACAACTTGTCTTCTCAGTTTATGTAGCCTGGGGCCAGGACCTAGATAATTGCCAGTTCCAAAGTAAAGGGGCTGTGAGAGAATCCCCCTGGAGACTCACCTCCACTGTATCTGAGTATACATAAAAATTATAAAATAAATGATATTGTACTGTGTCAAACCATTGTTCCCTTGGCCCATTACTCTCTCTTACTGTGACTTTAAGGGTTGTTTGATGGAATAATATCGTGTTCTTCATGATGATATTTTCAAAGGTTAACCTAAATGTCAGCAATATCCCTCTAATAATCTCTCACAGATCTAAAGTGTGTAAGATATTGTTGGGAGAACTTCCCAGCAGTCGTTCCTAGTAGTAAATTGTCCTTTAGATAGTGGCAGAATTGATTATTATCAGTCACCCTGTCTTCTGATTCGACTATCAGCATGTCCTTTTTTTCTGAAGGTCTCTGATACCCAAACTCTGCTGTCCTCTTGTTTCATCAAGCACTCCAAGGTTTCTCAGCCTTGGCACACTGGCATTTTGGGCTAGATAATTCTTTGAGAGAATATGTTGTGTATTGTAGTATGTTTAAAGGTATCCCTGGCCTCTATCCACTCATCCACTGGATGCCACAAGCAGTAATCCCCTCTAGTTGTGACAATCAAAACTATCTTCCAGACATTGCCACTTTTCTCCTGGGGGCCAAAAATCACCCCCTCCAGTTGAGAACTACTGCTCTATTTTAATTTTAAAAATATGTAATATTGTTATGTACATATGTGTGTGTTTCCTTAAATTGCAATTTTTATTTTAAGGTCCTGTTACTGAAATTTTGCCTTCATTTTTCCATTTCTGGAAAGTATCTAAGTAGTGGTGCTAGAGTTATAGACTATCCTACTTAAAAGCAATAGCTTCACATGAAAATATGTCCAGCCGTGAGAGTCAGCAGAAAGAGGGTATGTAAAATGTCTCTCACTTACATGTACATCTGTAGATCGCGCTTGACTAGGATTTATTTCCTTTGCCTTAGAAAGTCACCGTATGCTAATGTTTTTGTCATTACTTAGCAGTCCCAATAATGCCATAATGCTCTCTGATTTTAACATGGTTCTCCTTCAGTTGACATTCTGAACCTTTTTTTTATTTAAAAGTCTCTTTTATCCACACAAACCCTGCATACAATACAACACATTGAAACAGACTTGCTTTTATCAGTCTTCTATAGAACTTTTTTGTGCTTAATGGGCTTTTTCTTTCTTTTTACCCCGGTTTATCTGTGGGTATGCTGAAGTAGCAGCCTCTGTTATACACTGTTGTGTCTTACACAAAGGAAATATAGAATGCTTGATAGACCTCCAGAGGTTGGCACCTCCTTTGTAAAAAAAAATCTGTGCTCGTGTGATACCAGCTTGCAGAGTCACCGACTAGAAAACAGCATCATTCCCAAGATTACTGTAGAAAAACATGCCTAGGTCAAGATCATGAGGCCAAATATTGCCCTATCCTTAAACTCACTGACAGGTGAAAGTCTAAATTACATTTCAAATTGAATTTTCCCATATGAACAATCTTACAGTGTGGGTCACATTTTTTATCACAACTTTGTAATTACCACAAATACCATGTCTAGTTATTCATTCTCTTATAGCTGATAAAGTTTACATTATGTTGTTAAGACAAAAGTGTGTTTTGTGCTCAGATACACGTAGTAGATGTAAAGCTATTAAAAAGATGTAAAGAGCAAAGTTAAAAGCAACATCACTGAACAATTTTGTTTAAACTAATATGGATATATGTGCATATATGTGCATAGTGAAATGATGAGGACTGAGGAATCATTCATTTAGACTGCGGAGGGACTGGCCAGAACCTCCACTTGGTCAGAGAAATCTTCCTCCCGCATAATCTCATGGAATATCCTTTGTCTCTTATTCCGTTTATCACCTGCTACCTCAGCGCCAAGTTATTTGTACATACATTTGCCCTCACTAAATTATGAGACACAGCCTCACTAAGTCTGTTTAGTACTGTTTTTCAGGAGGGAAATTGAAATCCTTCATGGGTAAGTCCAGTAAGAATCGAGATTCAAACCAGAAGAAGGGAAGAAAGCAAGAAAGGGAGGAGATCACAACAATCCATGCTTATTGACTACTAAGCTACACTCACTAAGTCGGCTCCAGACACCCAAGTCCAAAATTAGTCCTTAGCTCTCCTACCCAACAAGTTGCCAATTTGATATATGCCAGGTTAATAGTTCTCAAACTGCTAGGCCTCAGAATCACCTTTTACACTTGTGTAAAAATCTTGGTGCCAGATCCTACCCTCAACATATTTCTGAAAGCCTCCTTGGTAGACACAAGAGTTATGGAATTTTGCTAGAGAAGGCTCTTCCAGTCTCATTAGAGGAATAACATAGCTACCTCAGATCCCATAATCTCTGGATATAAACTCCAAGTTGACCTGACTCTACAGCAGCTTCTAAAGCATTGTCCACACCTGTGTGAAACCAGTGGGAGTCAACTTCCCAGTAGCCCTATTCCCTCCAAAGCCTCCCACCTTAGTACTGTACATATAGAATATTCTCAGTAAATGATTATGATGATTGAGACAGAGCTTCCAAAAACTTCCCAGGTATGTCAGGAATAAGAGAAGGTGAAGAACAGTAAATTGGTGGATATGCAGAAGCCATGCTGAAAAACGTAGAGTGGATTCTGATTTTTCATAGTAGTTGTGTTCTCTGAATTCACCATGAGCACTGAATTAGTGAACACTGAGCCAGTGCTCCTAGGGAAGATACAGGCTTAGGCTCCTGTGAGCCTCTGGTCCTAACATTTTCATCAGCCGGTGTAAAGTGTAAACACATTTTATTTAATATATATTGTTGATTCATTAAAGTTGACTTCCTATCCAGCAGTACTGGATTTGTGCCTGAACAAAGCTCGGTCAACACATGTATTTTATCTAAGGCACATCAGCCTTCTTGCATTTAGTCACACTAGACAACACTTCAGCCCGTTGGTTAGGGATCATTTTAAACCACAGAATCACCAACAAAACACAAAAATGTGAAAAACATAGCCATAAATAGGCCACGAAAGGGTACTTATTTACAGTGTGAAAGCTGAAATTAGAGTGTTTGAACCATGCCAAAGCATTAGAAGTTTCTAGTGTTCCAACTTGAGCTGGGATTGTGTGCATCAGGCAGCTCAAATTTTCAGCACGCTGCCTGTGTGCGTGTGTTTCGATGGCTGTGACAAGCACCGCAGGTATTGATGGGGGTTACAAATGAGCTGTAGTGAGGAGGCGAATTTGCAAACAGGCAATCCACAAATAATGAGGATCAGTTGCATTTTGAAACTTTATGACAAAGTTACATCGTTGTTTCAGAAAACCTATTAAGTCTTTATAATAAAGATGAAGAAGGAAAAGTTCAGGCAAAGGGAGTTGGTTTAAAAGGAAAAAATATAACCTGCTACTTCTAGCACGGCTCATGTGTCCGACTTTTTTCTTCAATTTCTTTCTTCCTCTCTGGATGGAAATAAAAGGGCTAAAGTTCCTTGAAGGCAGGGACCGTGTCATGTTCAGAATCGAATTCCCAGCATCTAGTGCAAAGCAGGTATCCAGTGAATGTTTATTGAGCGATGGAAGGATCCGGTAGACAAATCGGATCAGCTGTGCTGAGGTCATCGTGAGTCTTCCAAGTCAGCCCGGACCCCCGCCGGGGTCCGCTGCGCTGGTGCCGCACGCAGTGGATGTTCAGCAGTGCACAGAGGGCTGCCATGGACTTCATAACACCGTTAGGTCTCCGTCAGCCTCTCCAGGTTCCTTCCTTCATCTCCCATCTCTAAGGAACAGTTCCGTCCCAGAAGAGGAAGTAGATGACCCAAATGATTCTGTAGTTTGCAAGAATTAAAGAAAGAGACACGAGGTGGCATTTTGATGCTTCCTGCCTTCCTGGTTATCTGCAGACATTTTTTCATTCTCTCCAAATCAGGTCACTTGGGGCACCGGGAAATAAATGCATGGAGGCAGCAATTATTTACCAATTTGATGCCAGATGCATGTTAGTATTTGGAGCGTGTGACTGGGCCTACTTCTTTTACCAGTCCCCAGGCTGGGGGGCAAACTAGTTGCCCATTTTTTGTTCTTAGCCTCTGGAATTTTACACTGCCAAAGAAAGTCACGTAATTGTCTCCTACGTGTCTCTGTGGCATGTTTGTGATTGATTCCCAGCCTCAGTGTGGCCCATGGTCTCGATCATCTTTTTTGTTCTTCCTGACTGACTCCCCACCCCATTCTTGACCCCGCTCAGTCACAGTACTGTCCACATTCCTCAGGTCCCTAACCTCTTACTGAAGAGAACTTATCCAACATGAATTTTCTCTACTCCTCTCTCCTTTCTCTGTATTTCTGTTAATTTTGCCTTCCTTCTCCAGCCACTTTCAGATCTCCCACAGAAAGAAGCACCCTTCTTTCTATAGCTGAACCCTCCACTTGTAGTTTTGGCCATCTTCCCCTCCCACATCCTTCTAGCCGCCCCCATCAGGGAGGCCCATCCTCATTCTTCCAGTCCTTCAGCATCTTCATTATTTATTCATTTCATACATACTGAATGCCTGCTGCTTTCCCAGGCACTGTGGTGGAATGTTGTCTGGATGGTAGAATGGCAAATTAAACAAACAGCCCCTCCACTTACAGAAGTTACAGTCTAATGAGTGAAAGTCATTGTAATTAGTGAGTCACAAAAGGAAGCATAGAAGCAGTGAGAGGACAGTGAAGGGAGACTATGAGGCCATGTGGTGAGAAGTAGATGGTTAGTTTTTATGAGGAGGGTACATTTGAGGCGCTAGCAACCACAGGTGCAAAAGCCCTAAAGTGGCCAGAAATGCTCATCAGAAAAATTGAAAAGCCAGCTGGTCACGGGGAAGGGACAAGGGATGAAGCACAGAGTGGAGGGAAGGAACAAACATGGCTGTTAACAGACAATGTAAAGAAATACTTCATACCCCCAACATTCAGGATCATTAACACCACTGTCTCTCTGCTGTTTCTCTCTCCTTTTGTAACACTCCCCTTATGGCTCCTTCCTCCTCCTCTGGCTGAGCCACAGTAAGGCAAGCCTTCTCCAACATACACACTGCTGCATCTTTTCTATTATTTTGTATTTTTCTCTAATGTATTTTTTCTAGATTATCCCTTCTACCCCCATAGTCTCAGATAATACTTTGGTATTTTGAATGTATCAAATTCTACATCTGTAATCCTGGCTCCGATCCTGAATCCCCAGGTGTATTTCTAACTGCGTCCCAGAAATTTTTATGTAGATATCATTCTGGAATCTCTAGTCTAATATGCCCATCATCTGCCCTCATTTTCAGGGAGTTCTCTCTTGAAAGAGCTGGCAGGTAGTCAAACATCACGGGTTTTTGCAGCACAAGAGGATGATAGACTTCTACACAAAATGCAAGAACAGACAGAAATGGTCCCTGACCTAAGCTTACTGAGGTCAGTAGAGCTTTCTAGAAGAATCGATTTCTAAATTGAGTTTCACAGGAGGAAGGGCATTCCTGGCAGATTGAGCAGATCCATGCTAAGACATGGTGCATGGGGGCTGCCACAAATATTGCATCATGGCTAACGCTTGGGAGGCAAAGTTTAAAAACAAACTCCTGGACCTGAGCAAGTAGACAGGATAAGGTCCCTGTATGACATGTTAAGAAGCTGGGTTTTATCCTGCAGGTAGTAGGGAGCCACTGAAGAATTTAAAGCATGGAAGATAGCATGATCGAATTGGTTGTTTCAAAAGCTTACTCTTGGAGCACCTGGGTGGCTCAGTCCGTTAAGCGTCTGACTTTTGGTTTTGGCTCAGGTCATGATCCTCAGGGTATAAGATCAAATCCCGCGTTGGGCTCCGTGCTGGGTACAGAGCCTGCTTAGGATTCCCTCTCTCTCTCCTTCTCCCTTTGCGCCCCCCTCCCCCACTCACTCTTTCTAAAAAACAAACCAAAAAAGCTCACTGTAGAAACTTTGAAAAAACTGGAAAACAATACCGAAGGAACTAAGCAGGAGAAGCTGTTGGAATAATCCAAGCCAAATACAGTGAGACACTAGGACGTGGTGACCCAATGGATGTGAAGGTAAAGGAGACGTCTGGGTTTCTGATTTGACCATCTCGGTGTGTAAGAGTATAAGAAACACTTCAGTTTGAGACTCACAAAGTTGGCAGTGTCCGTGTGGCAGCCAGTTGCAGATATCTTACTGACATCGATGGAACTCAGGAGAGATCTGCTGAAAACTCAGACTTGCTAGGTAGTTTTGATGAAACTGTGTTTTCAGAAAAAATTGTGTTTACAAAATGTGCTGAAAAGTGGCAATTGCCAAATCACTTTGAAGAAAACTTGAGACCTGGTTTCATGGTGTTGATTTGGAAGTCGTTAGCCTAAACACACAGGTTAAAGGCATGGAAACAGCGGAATATAAAGAGTGGAAAGGACAAAGGCAGGAGTATTAGGGATGCCAGTTTTTTTTTTTTTTTTTTTTAGAGTGAGCTGAGAGAAGAGAGCCTGGGAAGGATATTGCCTTGAAACGGCTCCCTGGTCCCAGCCTCCAGCAGTCTTCACTCTTCCATTCTCCAGTCCTTAAAGCACCTGTTCCCTGCCTACCACAGAGGCGATACCTTGCTAAAATAGAAATCAAGTCGTGACTTACCAGCTCAGAAATCTTAGTTGGCCCTACACTTGTCTATAAAGTCCGAATCTCGTAAATGCTTATCTAGATCCCACACCATGAACGTTGAATTGAGTTCTGACCTACTTCTCTTCATCTTCTAAAACAACCTCTGGAGTAGGCTGCCCTGCAGACATTCCTCAAGCCTCTGCTTGCCCTGTTTTCTGGAACTATATAGTTTTTTTTGCTTCTCTAGTTATCAGAATTTCAGTTCATCTCTTTAAGATCTCACTAAATGCCCCCTCCTCTGTGAGTCCTTCTCAAAAACCTCAAGTTACAATTCAAGGCTACTGTTCCTTTATTTCCAAGCATTTTCTTTTTACCTTTATCATAACGTTTATCCCCTGGTTGTATCCACATCATTCCCCATTCGATCCTAAACTCCTACTGCCTACTGAGCTTTGTACCCCCAGGACGTCTAGCACAGTGCCTCACTTACAGAGTGGGGTTTCATAAATATCTGTTGTTTTTTTAATTGGCACGGTTAGTACCAAAAACTACAAGCCATGAACCAAGATGAAGACCTTTGCTTTTTGTTTTAATATATTTCTAGAAACTGCGTCTTGATGCAGGAGACTGTTTTGTCCTTAAGGAAAAGCATTATGATTCATCAAGTATAATTCACATAATCAATAATAAATTCTAAAATCAAAGAATCAACAGCAAATTTATATGAATATATAATATTGCAAAATTGTGCTCCTGGAAACAGAATTTTAGCAACAGAGGAAATCTGGAAGAGCTTGTGTAGTCCAGTGATCTATTGGCTCTGTAGACCCCTACTCTTTAGGGCTCTGGGGAGTAGGGCTGGGAAGACAGGGTTTGCCTGGCCACCAAACCTAGCTTCACCTACAGTAATTCTATGCTTAAGTGTTTATATACGAGGCCCAAAACTGTTCTGAAAACCAGTTTTGATGTTAAATCAGTTTGAAAAAACAGAATTACAGCCTTCAGGCGACTTCTGTAACCTTGGTGACTCTGGGCCTCCATTTCCTCATCTGTAAAATACAAGAATGGTGCTGTGGTTGTTCCTGCTTTTATTCTGAGCGCCATCTGTTCATTTTCAAGTAAAAAACAGATCCCAAGAGAAGTTAAGTGGCTTATGCTCAGGCCACACAGAAAGTTAATGACAGAACCAAGACTGGAACTTAACCACCAGCTCTGGTGGTGGTTGTTTTCCTCTCTCTCTTTTTTAAAAATCCCTGCAAAGTGGGTATAAGTAAATTATAGGTATTAAAAATATGGACAAGGTAGAAGATATCGGGAGGTATTATAAACGGCACATAGATATAGAGCTATACTGTGTCAAAAATTTGCCTGACTTAAAGCTCACTGGTGTGCAAGCTACAGCGGACATCGATTGAACATTCACCTAATTTTACATTTGTTCCTCAAGTTTACAGAAATATTTGGGTGAGTTGTCTGCATGGCCCATTTCTCTTTTACAAAGCTGTTTATGAGTTGTTTTCTTCTTGGTGAATCTCCATGTAATCAGTGGAGGCACTTAAAATCATGCCATTAATCATTCCTTTCATGTTTACGTTTCACTGCATCTAAATTTAAAAGCATCACTGAGAAGCTGGAAGGTTTGGGAAGCAGGAGCCTCTGGATTCTGGTCCTTTTATTCATCTCCTCTGCTTTGCTCATCTTCCTCTCTTCATCCCCTCCTCTCCAAATCAAGGGTGTCCGTGAAGAGGAAACAAAGTCACAAAACGACTGTGAGAGGTGTGCGTGGACAGGAGGGAAAGAAGGGCAGTCATGCTCCTTGGCCTTGTTGATGGTGGGGGGTGCTTATGGGCTGATTGTATTATAGCGTTGGGGGCTTTTTTGTTAAAAGAGAAAATGAAACAGAATAGCTCACAGAGACACCTCCTCCTTCCCCCTCCTCCTGCCTCCATGAGTAACTACCCATATGGCGCGCTGCTGCTGAGACCAAGGAATGAGTGAGGAAAGGTGTTTAGAAGTGGAATATTGGTCCGAATTAAATAAGTGTCCTTTAACAAATGAGTGTTTAAACTTCATAATGTGGATACCCTATTAACTTAGGATTCATAGGATTTGAACACAATTTAAGCCACCTTTGCATCATGAAAAAGGACTTGAATGTGCCAGTTATTCTAACACAGTAATACAGTAGGAAAGGTGGCTGGGCACTGTTAAACCCACTTCAGACAAACTTTTTGAGGACATGACAGCATCCATTTCACATGAACAGACTATTAAAAGCAGGTTTGGTAAGACCTACACGTGACAATATGTTGTTACTCATTTGTCAAGGTCACAAATAATTAAAAGTAACATCGATTTAACATTATTTATAAGTTTCCGACTTCTCTTCCCTCAGCCTCTGGAGTAGGTTCAGATTCTGATTAGAACTGTTATGTTGAGGGTTTTTTTTTTTTAATCCAGAATTTTACAAAGTTTCACACATTATACATACATTTATGGTGAGACGTTGCCGTGGGCAAAGAGATAGAAGTAATACTTAGACCATGTAAAAAATAAAATTAATTTGATTGCTATGTTTGGAATTTATTTCTTAAGTCTGGGGCAAAACTAAAGAAATTCGGTTATAATTGATGCTTTCTGAGTTTAGAGTTTGATGGTTTTCTTTGCTTCTTGCTCTATTGCATTGAGGACATGTAGACTGTTCTGCAATCTGAAATAGTCCTTGAATTGAAGTTTTTCATGTGTTTGTACTTTTTTTCCCCAAACGCATTTGAACTGAGTCGGATCATCTTCACCGGTAAAGAAAAATCAAGGTGTTACTGGTTCTTTTGTTGTTTTGTGAAATTGGGTCACTTGCTACAACATCCACCTTTCACCACCAAGTCTTTTTGCTCTTTTATTCTTGTTTTTATGATATGCTTAATTTAAAGCTGTACAGAGAGCAAAATATGACATAATTATGATCCAGAAAACAATATCCTTTTGAAATCTTCATGGTAAGTAGTACTTGTTTTAAGATATTCAGTGCCAAATCTTGCAGAAATCTGCTGGTGGAGCAGGAAATCTACGAAGCGAAACAAGCTACAGGAAAGATAAGAAAGGGAAAGTAGTAGTTACTCAAACAACTTAAGCCTGAAAGAAAAAGTTGGACTCCTTTTCTTTCATTTCATTTTGATTTTTTATTTTCTGAGGGTTTTTTTTAATTTAAATAATCAAGTAGATATGGTATATCCCTTTCGTTTGTACATAACTCACAACTTCAACATAAGAACAATGTATATTTTCTATGTGAATTTTATTTTTTTTTAAAGATTTTATTTATTTATTCGACAGAAATAGAGGCAGCCAGCGAGAAACAGAACACAAGCAGGGGGAGTGGGAGAGGAAGAGGCAGGCTCATAGCAGAGGAGCCTGATGTGGGGCTCGCTCCCATAACGCCGGGATCACGCCCTGAGCCAAAGGCAGAAGCTTAACTGCTGTGCCACCCAGGCGCCCCTCTATGTGAATTTTAAATGAATTCTTTCCCTAACATGTAATCATCTCTAAAAAATCATTTGTAGTGAATTTTATAGCAACATTGGTACTTTCATCTGGGGTTAATGCTCGAATCCCAGAGGAACCCTCTCACAAGACCCTCAGTATAATCTGCATCACTGAAGTGCTTATTAATTTGTTTTCCTCAGGAAGGGGCCATCAGTAAAATACATACTGAACAAATTTTATAGAAGACTGAGTTTTCAGATGCAAAATTTTACATATAGCTCCATGATTACCATCACTATGAAAATATAAATTGCACCCAAAAGAGGAGCAAGGAAAGCTGCAACGATGAAAGATAAATTTAGAACTTAAGCGATCTCTACAGAGTATTTCTAGATAACTGAGACTGATCCACACCTGACTTTCTTGCCACATCCCTGCAAACTGACTGCAGGTATAAAGAGGGCTCAGATGATCTGGAGAACCAGTTCCTTGGTTTCCCATAGGAGTGAAGAAACAATGCTGATAGACATTTATGTTCAGAATGGGCACGCTCTCTCATTCAGCAAGTTGTGAGTATTGCCTGCGCTGTCTTCACCTAGTCTTTCCTTACCCATTGTTGTTCTTCTTTCACAGCAGCCAGTCATTAAGGACAAGTCCCAGGATTTCAGACTGGGCTCGGAGTCCATGACACAGTAAGCAACTTTTCCTCCTAAATAATTTGCGATGATTATTGGGTTTTTTTTTTTAAGGACAATATCTCCATTTCTCTTTTTATGACATTACACCAAAAGTTCAATTTCAGATCATTGATTTTTTGAAAGGGTTAAGTTGGACTATGAGGATGTCTATAACTAAGTTACAAGAAATAATATTAAATAAAATTAACACGCTAAATTTTTGTTTTTGTGGACCTACTTTGTCTTTTATTTTTGAGTAACACTTTATTTTTTTAAAGATTTTATTCATTTATTTGAGAGAGAGAGAGAGACCGTGTGGGAATCCCAAGCAGACTCCCCACTGAGTAAGGAGCCAAGGGGGCTTGATCCCGTGATCCTGAGATCATGACCTGAGCCAAAATCAAGAGTCAGACACTCAACCAACTGAGCCACCCAAGCATCCCTGTTTGAGTAACATTTTAAAATGACATTAACTGAAAATAAGTAGATGATGTGGTTAAAAAAAAATATATGAAATATCTATTTTGAGGCACTAAAGAAAAGCGCTAATACCCAAAACATTATCATTGTGTATTTTCTATAAATGAGTAATATATTTAAGCAATTTATTTTGAGGTATTTATTTTAAAGATCACTAGGAAGTTTTTGTATTTTTATTTGATACTCGCTGTGTCACTTAATACATAAATAGAAAATCCCTTTTACCTCAAAAAAATAACATCAAAAAACTTCCCAGAATATTTCTCATTTTTTTTATCACTGCAGATCATTTTGTACCTAACTTTCAGCCCAAACTTCATATTCACACATCACTAGCAAACTAACACATGAGTGTAACAGCCTTGAACAGCCTAGATACCTGTCCTGCCCTCCTGTTCAACCACCACCATCCCCTCATATGCATATGAGTATATGCTTATATACAAATGCACCCGGATGATCCCTGCTGAATTTCCTTCAGGAACATAGTTGTTCAAGTTAACCCTGCTACCCGCTTTTGACCTTTTGAAGAATAATATGTCTCTTTCAGTTCAAAAATTCTGATGTAGGTGACAGTCTAATTTACAGGAATTATCAAATAAACTCATGCGTTATCTCATGAGAAACGTTTCATTCTACAGAGGAAAGATAAATAAAATTTTTAAATGGTGCTTTAAAGAGTCACAGAATCATGACCTAGAAGATTCCTTAGAAATTCCACATCCCCTCTGTGTTCTAGTCAAGAAAACTAAGGGCGAAAGCCTTGCATAAATTTCACAGGGCTTGTCTGTGTCAGCGCACAGGCCAGCACTGAAAAGCCCAGACTGCTGCAGTGTGTGTGTGTGTGTGTGTTTGTTTTTAAATCGTATTTAGTGTTGTCAGGCTTCTTGGTAAAATACCATTTTCCTGGAAGCCTAAAAATCTTTCTTTCTGAAAGAGAAAATCTATTGATGATGCTCTAACTACCTATAGGCCTGTATCATCACTTCAGAGCACAGTCACTCACATTATCCCATTTGATTCCCACCATTTCCCTGCAGACCCGTATCCTGACCCCTGTCTTACATATGCAGAAACAAGATCTTCGAGGCTGGGACTTGTTTCAGGTCACTGTGGGTACTAAGTGGCAGACCCGGTTCCAGAACACAGGTCCTCTGTTTCCTAATCTCCTTTTTTTTCCAGGCTTTCCTGTCGCCAGTCATAGGATACACACACACATCCCGGGTTTTTCCGGTTTTTATTCTTGTTACATCTGCCAGGAAAGTTTTCAGTTCCATTCTCCAAAAAAGTGAAATTTTATATAATGATAATACAGTTATTGCCCCTAAGGAGTTTATACTCAATGACAGATTATATATATATTAAAGTACCCTGGAACAATGAGGACAAACTGTTTCAGCAACCAAAAAATAACCATATTCAATACATTATGGCAACAGTGTTCTTGGCGTTTTTAAGCATGTCTTATAAAAATTAATAGAACTTTTACCTAAAATGAAAATGAGAGACTGTAGTCACTCTGACTGCATTGGATACCTATTTTCAAGTGATAACAGAGATCCAACCACACCATGCTCTCCTGATTCAAGTTTAAAGAAAAAAAAACAAAACTCACAAAACATCCCAGCTTCTAAAGGCTGAGATGGTAGCTTGACTTTTCCTTTTGAGCATAGAGCACTTACCAAGCTTCTGAAAATAAATTTTCGTGAGAAGTTCAGATATGTCTAAATGCTCAAGTTCATCTGCAGCCTTTGGGCTTTCCCTATACTAGTAATTTCTTAGAAGTAAGGATGAATTAAGATGCATTTCTCATGACCTGAAAACTGTAGGCGAGTTGAAGGTGAAAATATTATAGCCCACTATGTACAAATAAGTCATTTCTTTATTTCTTTAATTTATCTAAGTGAGTCCATTCTACCCAAGTAAATGGACAGAGGCTCATTTTTGTGTTTCTTTGCAGTCTTGCCATTCAGTTTGCAACATCTGCTTATTTAGTTGGTTGACCAGAATATATAAATAAGCCATGCAGGACTACCTCTTACCACTTCCACTTGAATTTCTTGTCGTGTTTATTCTTTCTTATTTTTTTTTAGAAATGTCAAGCACTTCTGTGCAAGTAATTTTTACGCATTTTAGTAAAGCTACACTTCCTTTTTAAGATTATCAAGAAGAAACTCCAGAGGGTTAATTTAACAAAGGCATTTTCTTAAAAGTCTTTGACTTTCACCCTTTGTACCTCATGCCCTTCTGATGTTATTATCTGCTGCCTAAGTCAGAGTTTGTAATGAAATTTCTGTAAATATGTTACAATCCTTAATAAGTAGTATTGATATTCCTTGTCATTAGTCTGTTTTTAACTTGTGTTTGTTAGGGCCTTTTTTTTAAATATAGAATGTTTTATTTCATTAACAGTTTTGATCAGAGAAAAGTTAATTCAGATGGTCAATCATATTAGAGTCCTTTATGAACACTCAAATGTGAACTTGAATGAATGAATGAAATCTCTTCTTAACAGAGTAGAGCCATAAGGGTTAATTCTAAGTATGTTGTCAATCCCCCACTATGTATTGATTCCGTCTTTGTAATAATCCCATTCCAGACACCCTCAAGTTTCTTTTCCTGTCCATGAGAAGGAAGTAGTTTATCTTTTTTCCCTAAAATACCCTATTGTTTGCAACCTTTTTTTTTTTTCAGGTTCTTACTTTATCCATTTTTCAGCCTTTTTCTTATGCCTCCCCTTTGTGAGATCAGACCCATCCGTTGTCAGGTGTGTGGCATCACAGTGTTCTTTATATATTTAATATGTTCTTCATCAGGTACATGATTTGCAGATATTTCCCCCCAGGCGCCGTTTTCCCTTTTCATTCTCTTGACAGTGGCTTTCAAAGAGCAAGCTTTATTTCGATGAAGTCCAATTTATCAATTTTTTTCTTTTATGAATCATGCTTTAGTTATAGTATCTAAGCAGCCTTTACCTAAGTCACAAAAGTTTTCTCCTATGTCTTCTTATAAAAGTTTTATAATTTCAGTTTTTATATTTAAGTCTATGACCTGTTTTGTGTTAATTTTTATATATGGTATGAGATTTGGATCAGAAGGTTTATTTTTTTTCCTTTGCATATCTGGTTGTTCCAGCACCATTCATTGAAAAAACAATCCTGCCTCAGATGAATGGCCTTCTTGCACTTCGTGAAAATCGGTTGTCAGTATATGTGTGGGTTTGTTTCCGGACTCTCTGTTCTGATCCATTGATCTACTTTTCTGTCTTTACATCAGTAACACATTTTCTGATTACTACAGTTTTATGATATGTCTTGGAACTGGATATTTTTGGTCCTCCAACTTTGTCCTTTTTTAATGTTGGTTTGGCTATTCAAGGTCCTTTTTATGTCCACATGAATTTTAGAATAAGCTTGTTCTACAACAGAGGCTACTAGAGTTTCAACTGGCATTGCCTTGAATCCACAGATGAGTATGGGGAGAACTGTCAAGTTAACAATGTTGAGTAATCTGACTCATTAATATGATATATTTCTTCATTTATTGAGATCTTCTTTAATTTCTCTCAGCACTGTTTTTTGGGTTTGGTTTTTTTTTTTTTTAGTTTTCAGGGTACAAGTCCTACACATATTTGGCTCATTTATTCCTGAGTATTTCATATGTAGATGATATTATTTTCCAATTTCAGTTTATAATTGTTTGTTGCTCATTTATAGAAATACTACAGATTTTTGTATGTTGAACTTGTACTATGCCATCTTACTAAAATGTCTTTTTAGTTTTAGTAGCTTTTCAGTATATTTTACTAGATTCTCTACATAGACATTCAAGCAAATAAAAACCAGTTTAATTTCTTCCTTTCCAAACTGGATGCCTTTTATTTTTATTTTTATTCTTGTATCTTTGCCTTATTGCATGGGATAAATCTCCAGTATGGTGTTACAATGTCAAATAGAAATGATGAGAGTACATAGTGTTATCTTCTTCATGACCTTATGGGTAATGAGTGGGAAAGCATTTAGTCTTTCACCATTAAGTATGATTTTATCATAGGTTTTTAAATAAATGTCCCTTATCAGGTAATTTCCTTCATTTCCTGGTTTCCAAAGAGTTTGTATCAGGAATGGATGTTGGGTTTTCGTCAAATGCTCTTTCTGTAGCTATTAAAATAATCACATGATTTGTCTTTATTAATTTATGTTAATATGGTAAATTACATTGATTTTCAAATTTAAACTAACCTTTCCTTGTTAGGATTAACCCTGTTTAGTCATGGTATGTTATCATTTTTATAAATTGGTGAACTTGATTTTCTAAAATTTAATTTAGAACTTTTTTGTATTTTGTTCATGAGACATATGGGTCTATAGTTTTCTTGTAATGTCTCAGTCTGATTTGGTATCATGGGAGGCCGGCTTCATGGGTAGAGTTAGGAAGAATTCCTACCTCTTCCATTTTCTGGAAGAGTCTATGTAGATTTGGTATTTCTTTATTTTATAATTTTTATTTCTTCATTGATACTCTCTATTTGCTGACATGATTTCCTTTAGTTCTTTGAACATATTTATTATGGAGGATTTCAAGTCTTTGTCTAGAAAGTCCAATGTGTAGACTTCCTAAGGGACAGTTTCTGTTGATTGCTTTTTTTTTCCCCTTTGTATGGGCCATACTTCTTGTTTCTTTGTATGTCTTGTAATCTTTTGTTGAAAACTGGACATTTTAAATGCTATAATATGACAACTCTGGAAATTAGATTCTTCCCTTCCCTGAGGTTTGTTGTTGCTACTTATTGTAGTTGTTCTTTGTTAAATAAATAACTTCTCTGAATAAATTCTATAATGCTATAATGTTTTGCCACTGAAGTTTTTGCTTGGTTAGATTAGTGATTAGCTAATTGGACAAAGATTTCCTTAAACACCTGGAACCAGTAAGTCTCCCAGGTTTGCTAAGGGGTTCTCTTGGGGTATTGTGCACCCCTTCAATATTTAGCCAAGCAATTGACAACTCTGTCTTAGCTTTCACTTCCTGTTAGCACAGAGCATTAAGATCAGTCAGAAGTAAAGGCATAAGGCCTTCTTAGGCCTCTGCTGTGCATGCACATAACCCTACACATGTGAGACCTTCTAGACTCTCAGAAATATGTCCGAGCTTTTTGAGACCCCTGTGGACATCTTACTTCCCCAGCTTTTCCTTTTCAGCTTTTTAGTTAGTCTATTGCTTGACTACTGTTATCCATCACTCAGGCAGCCACGAAGTTAACTATAATTGTTTTCAACAAGCGCCTCCCAGGGAAAAGGCAAACTCTGAGATAGGTCAAATACAGACAGCCTTACAAGTTCTTTGGTATCTTCCAAAGAACCACCAGACAGATCAGGTAAAGACAGTGCTTTGGAAATGAGGCTTTGAAAGAGCTCCATCCCTGTTCCGTGCCTTCCAGTAGCTGCCAGGCTGCTGGCTTTCACCATAAATGCAGGCTTTTCTTTTTCAAGGTCTCCACAGAGCCAACAGTGGGGGGTGGGACTAGGTCAAGTTGAAATGCCACAAAGCTCACCAGATCCTAACCAAGATTCAACCATTTTTCTTGAATAAACATTCCCCAGTTGCCACAAGCTTTTGGCTAATTTACAGGATTCTGAAAAAATTGATTCTAACCATTTTTGCCAGTTTTCTCCTAGCTTATTTGGAGAAGAGAATATTCAGAAGTCCTCAGCTCCACCACTTTCACAGACATCATTTTATTTCTTCTTCAAATATTGGGTAAACTCACCATTAAAGCTGTCTGGTTCTGGAATTTTCTTTTTTGGAAGATTTTTAACTACAAGCTCAATGTATTTAATAGAAGTAGAGCTATTAAGGTTATCTAGTTCTTCTTGTATAGACTTTGATAGTTTGTTTCTTTCAAGGAATTTGTCCATTTCACTAAAGCAGTTGAATTGATTTACATAAAGTTCATAATATTACCTCATTATCTGTTCAATATTAAAAGAATCTGTAGTACTGTTGCATCTCTCTAATCTCTGGTGTCAGTAATTTCTTTCTTTTTTTTTTCAATCAGCCTGACTAATGGTTTATCAATTTTATTGATCTTTTCAAAGAATCGGCTTTTTGTTTCACTGATTTCTGTTTATTGTTTATTTTCTATTTCATTGATTTCCATTCTAGTTTTTATTTCAGCTTATTTTGGATTTAATTTGTCCTTTTTGTAGTTTTTTTAAAGTGGAAACTGTGGTCATTGATTTAACACCTTTCTTCTCTCCTAATATAACATGTATTGCTATAAATTTCCCACTATGCAGAGCTTGAATAATATTGCACAAATTTTGATATGTTGTTTCCTTTTCATTTCTTTCAAAGCACTTTAATTTTCCTTCAGATTTCTTCTTTGACCTATGGGTTACTTGGAAGTGGGTCATTTCATTTCCAATGTTAGCAAGTTTTGCAGAGATCGTTCTGTTACTGATTTCTAATTCCATAGTGGTCAGAGAACATACTATACTCTGTATGACCCAGATCTTTTTAAATTTATTAAGAACTGCTTTGTGACTCTTAATATGGTGTCCCTTGGTAAAAATTTTTAGTACCCTTGAAAAGAATGCATATTATGCATTTGTCTTACCTGAAGTATTCTTTTATAAATAAATTGGATCACATGGGCTAATAGTTGTTTATATCTTATGTTGCCTCACTGATTTTCTGTGTACCTGTTCCATTATTGAGAGTAGGGTATTGAAGTCTTCAACTAATATTGTGGGCTTGTTTTTTTTTTTTCATTCTTGTAGCTCTGTTAGTTTTTGCATCTCTGTATTAGATGTCCATATATTTAGGATTGCTATGTCTTCTTGAAGGATTGACACTCTTTTATTAAATGACTATTTCTGGTCATATTCTTTGTTCTGAAGTCTCCTTCATTTAATATTAACAAAGTTTCTCCAGCTTTCTTTTAGTAGTGTTAGAATGGTGTATGTGTTTTCATACATTAAATATAAAGATGCAAATAGGTTGAGAATTAAAGCATGTGTCTTATAGGCAGCTGAGTCATGCTCATTTTATCCAATATGACCATTTTAGCCTTTTAATTAGGGTAATTAGGTAAATGTTTATATTTAATATGATTATTAATATGGATGAATTTTAGTCTATTATACTGCTTTTTTATTTTCTATTTGTCTCATTGGTTCTTTTGTCATCTTTTCCTGCTTTTCTTTTAGATTATGTTTTATCTATTTTATCTTGCTTGCTAGCTTAATATCTATAATGTTGGGTTTAGCTATTTTAGTGATTTTTTTTTAGGGTTTATAATACAAATCTTTATCACACAGTATATCTTCAGGAGCTTTAAGATGGTACACTTGCCTCCTGATCTTGATGCTTTTTCATGCTATTATTATTTTTGTTTAAATTGTCATCTTTTGAAGAGATTGCATAAGAAAATCTTAATATTTGCCCATTTTGTTTCTATTTTCAGTATTTTTGTAATTCCTTTGTGTAAATCCGTATTTTCACCTACTATCATTTTCCTTACACATGGAGGACTCCCTTCAAAATTTCTTGTAGTGTTGGCTGGCTAAAAATAAATGCCTTAACTTTTCACATGTCTGAAAAGAACTAGTTCATCTTTGTTTCTGAAAGCTATTTTCATTTGGCATAAAATTCCATGTTGAAAGATTTGCACTTTTTTTCTGGTACTTTAAAAATGTTGTTCCACTGCCTTCTCACCTGCAGTTTTTTCCCCACAAGAAATAGACTATGATGCTTATCTTGTTCCTCTGTACGTACTATGTTTTCCCCCACTTTGGCTACTTGTTTTTTGGGGTTTTTTATTATTATTAACATATAATGTTTTATTTGTTTCAGGGGTACAGGTCTGTGATTCATCAGTCTTACACAATACACAGCACTCACCACAACACATACCCCCCCAGTGTTCATCACCCAGCCACCCCATCCCTCCCATGCACTCCCCGCCCCCCCGCCACTCCAGCAACCCTCAGTTTGTTTCCTGAGATTTAGAGTCTTTTATGGTTTGTCTCCCTCTCTGGTTTCATCTTGTTTCATTTTTTCCTCTCTTTCCCTATGATCCTCTGCCTTGTTTCTCAAATTCCACATATCAGTGAGATCATATGATTATTGTCTTTCTCTGACTGACTTATTTCGCTTAGCATAATACCCTGTAGTTCCATCCACATCATTGCAAATAGCAAGATTTGATTTTTTGATGGCTGCATAATATTCCATTGTATATATATATATACCACATCTTCTTTATCCAGTCATCTGTCAGTGGACATCTGGGCTCTTTCCATAGGTTGGCTATTGTGGACATTGCTCCTATGGACTTTGGGGTACAGGTGCCCCTTTGGATCACTACATTTTTATCTTTGTGGTAAATACCTAGTAGTGCAATTGCTGGCTCATAGGGTAGCTCTATTTTTAACTTTTTGAGGAACCTCCGTAATGTTTTCCAGAGTGGCTGCACCAGCTTGCATTCCTACCGACATTGTAGGAGGGTTTCCCTTTCTCCACATCCTCTGTTTCATTTTGTTTCCTGACTTGTTAATTTTAGCCATTCTGACTGGTGTGAGGTTGGTATCTTATTGTGGTTTTGATTTGTATTTCCCCAATGTCGAGTGATGTTGAGCACTTTTTCATGTGTCTGTTGGCCATTTGGACTAATTCTTTGCAGAAATGTATGTCCATGTCTTCTGCCAATTTCTTGATTGTATTATTTGTTCTTTGGGTGTTGAGTTTGATAAGTTCTTCATTGATTTTGGATACTAGCCCTTTATCTGATATGTCATTTGCAAATATTTTCTCCCATTGTATTGGTTGTCTTTTGGTTTTGTTGACTGTTTCCTCTGCTGTGCAAAAGCATTTTATCTTGATGAAGTCCCAGGAGTTCATTTTTGCCCTTGCTTCCCTTGCCTTTGGCAATGTGTCTAGGAAGAAGTTGCTGTGTCCAAGGTCGAAGAGGTTGCTGCCCATGTTCTCCTCAAGGGTTTTGATGGATTCCTGTCTCACATTTAGGTCTTTCATCCATTTTGGTTCTATTTTTGTGTATGGTGTAAGGAAATGGTCCAGTTTCATTCTTCTGCATGTGGCTGTCCAATTTTCCTAACACCATTTGTTGAAGAGACTGTCTTTTTTTCCACTGAATATTCTTTCCTGCTTTGTTGAAGATTAGTTGACCATTGAATTGAGAGTCCATTTCTGAGATCTCTGTTCTGTTCCATTGATCTATGTGTCTGTTTTTGTGCCAGTACCTTACTCTCTTGATGATCACAGCTTTGTAATAGAGCTTAAAGTCCAGAATTGTGATGCCACCAGCTTTGGTTTTCTTTTTCAACATTCCTCTGCCTATTTGGGGGTCTTTTATGGTTTGATACAAATTTTAATATTATTTGTTCTATTTCTGTGAAAAAAGTTGATGGTATTTTGATAGGGATTGCATTGAATGCATAGCTTGCTCTAGGTAGCATAGACATTTTCACAATATTTGTTCTTCCAATCCATGAGCATGGAATGTTTTTCCATTTCTTTGTGTCTTCCTCAGTTTCTTTCATGAGTATTCTATAGTTTTCTGAGTACATATCCTTTGCCTCTTTGGTTAGATTTATTCCTAGGTATATGGTTTTGGGTGCAATTTTAAATGGGATCGACTCCTTAACTTCTTTTTCTTCAGTCTCATTGTTTATGTATAGAAGAGCAACTGATTTCCGTGCATTGATTTTATATCCTGCCACTTTACTGAATTCCTATGAGTTCTAGCAGTTTTGGGGTGGAGTCTTTTGGGTTTTCCACATAAAGTATCATATCATCTGCAAAGAGTGAGAGTTTGACTTCCTCTTTGCCGATTCGGATGCCTTTTATTTCTTTTTGCTGTCTGATTGCTGAGGCTAGGACTTCTAGTACAATGTTGAACAGCAGTGGTGATAGTGGACATCCCTGCCGTGTTCCTGACCTTAGGGGAAAAGCTCTCAGTTTTTCCCCATTGAGAATGATATTCACTATGGGTTTTTCATAGATGGCTTTTATGATATTGAGGTATGTACCCTCTATCCCTACACTGTGAAGAGTTTTAATCAAGAAAGGATGCTGTGCTTTGTCAAATGCTTTTTCTGCATCTATTGAGAGGATCATATGGTTCTTGTCCTTTATTTTCTTAATGTACTGTATCACGTTGATTGATTTGAGGATGTTGAACCAACCTTGCAGCCCAGGAATAAATCCCACTTGGTTGTGGTGAATAATCATTTTAATGTACTGTTCGATCCTATTGGCTAGTATTTTGGTGGGATTTTTTTGCATCCATGTTCATCAGGAATATTGGACTGTAATTCTCCTTTTTGGTGGGGTCTTTGTCTGGTTTTGGGATCAAGGTAATGCTGGCCGCATAAAATGAGTTTGGAAGTTTTCCTTCATTTCTATTTTTTGGAACAGTTTCAGAAGAATAGGTGTTAATTCTTCTTTAAATGTTTGTTAGAATTCCTCAGGGAAGCCATCTGGCCCTGGGCTCTTGTTTATCAAGAGATTTTTTATTACTGTTACAATTTTTTTGCTGGTTATGGGTCTGTTTAGGTTTTCTATTTCTTCCTGGTTCAGTTTTGATAGTTTATATGTCTCTGGGAATGCATCCATTTCTTCCAGATAGTCTAATTTGTTGGCATATAGTTGCTCATAATATGTTCTTATAATTGATTGTATTTCTTCAGTGTTGGTTGTGATCTCTCCTCTTTCATTCATGATTTTATTTATCTGGGTCCTTTCTCTTTTCCTTTTGATAAGTCTGGCCAGGGGTTTATCAATCTTATTAATTCATTCAAAGAACCAGCTCCTAGTTTCATTGATCTGTTCTGCTGTTCTTTTGGTTTCTATTTCATTGATTTCTGCTCTGATCTTTATTATTTCTCTTCTTCTGCTGGGTTTAGGCTTTATTTGCTGTTCTTTCTCCAGTTCCTTTAGGTGTAGGGTTAAGTTGTATATTTGAGACCTTTCTTGTTTCTTGAGAAAGGCTTGTGTTGCTATATATTTTCCTCTTAGGACCACCTTTGGTACATCCCAAAGATTTTGAACAGTTGTGCTTTCATTTTCATTTGTTTCCATGAATTCTTTAATTCTTCTTTAATTTCCTGGTTGACCCATTCATTCTTTAGTAGGATGCTCTTTAGCCTCCATGTATTTGAGTTCTTTCCAACTTTCCTCTTGTGATTGAGTTCCGGTTTTAAACACTGTGGTCCAAAAATATGCAGGGAATGATCCCAGTCTTTTGATACTGGTTGAGACCTGGTTTGTGACCCAGCATGTGATCTATTCTAGAGAATGTTCCATGTGCATTAGAGAAGAGTATGTATTCTGTAACTTTGAGATGGAATGTTCTGAATATATCTGTGAAGTCCATCTGGTCCAGTGTGTCATTTAAAGCCCTTATTTCCTTGTCGATCTTCTGTTTAGATGATCTGTCCATTGCAGTGAGGGGGCTATTAAAGTCCCCTACTATTATTTTATTACTGTCAATGTGTTTCTTTGATTTTGTTATTGGTTGGCTTATATAATTGGCTGCTCCTGTGTTAGGGGCATAAATATTTACAATTGTTAGACCTTCTTGTTGGATAGACCCTTTAAGCATGATATAATGTCCTTCCTCATCTCTTATTACAGTCTTTGGTTTAAAATCTAATTTATCTGATATAAGGATTGCCACCCCAACTTTCTTTTGATGTCCATCAGCATGATAAATTGTTTTCTACCCCCTCACTTTAAACCTGTAGGTGTCTTTGGGTCTAAAATGAGTTTCTTACAGACAGCATATCGATGGGTCTTGCTTTTTTATCCAATCTGATACCCTGTGTCTTTTGATTGAGGCATTTAGTCCATTTACATTCAGGGTAACTATTGAAAGACATGAATTTAGTGCCATTGTATTGACTGTAAGGTGACTGTTACTGTATATTGTCTCTGTTCCTTTCTGGTCTATATTACTTTTCGGCTCTCTCTTTGTTTAGAGGACCCCTTTCAATATTTTTTGTAGGGCTGGTTTGGTGATTGTAAATTCTTTTAGTTTCTATTTGTCCTGGAAGCTTTTTATCTCTCCTTCTATTTTCAGTGACAGCCTAGCTGAAAGTATTCTTGGCTGCATACTTTTCTTGTTTAGTACCCTCCACTTTGGGTACTGGTAAGATTTCTATCACTGGTTTTGAGCAATTTGATCACAGTATGCCTTGTAATTTTCTTTATGTTTCTTGTGCTGGGGGTTGGTTGGATCTGTAGGTTTGTATTTTCATCAAATTTGGAACATTTGGGCCTTTTTTCTTCAGCTGTGTTTTGTTTTATTTTGTTTTTTTCTGCATCCATCTGTTCTTCTCTTTAAGGATTCCAATTACACGTATATTAGGCCACATAAAAGTGTCCACAGCTCACTGATGCTTTTTTTTAATTCTTTTTTTTTCTATGCATTTCATCTTTCTATTGCCGTGGCTTCCATTTAATTTCTATTAATAGTTTCTCTTGCTATGTCTTCAAGGTATCTGATCTTTTCTCTACAGTGTCTATTTTGACTTTAATCCCTTCCAGTATATTTCTCACCTCAGGCATTTTAATTTTCATCTCTAGAAATTCACTATTCTAGATTTCTTCCATGTGTCTACTTTACCTTTTGAGCAGGTGGAATATAGTTATAATAACTGTTTTAATGTTTTTTTCTAACATTGTTTTAATGATAATTCTAACTTCTGGGTCAGTTTCAATTTTTTTATCCTCATTGTAGGTTGAATTTTTCTATCTCTGTGCCCCTCTAGTAAATTTTTATTGGATGCCATACATTGAAATTTTTACCTTTTGGTTGGTAGGTATTTCTGCATTTCTATAAATATCCTTAAACTCTGTTATAGAATGTAGTTAAGCTACTTCGAAACAGTTTGATCATTTACAGGTCTTGCTTTTTTGACCATTTCAGGTCTTGTTAGGTGGGACCAGAGCCATTAATTATTCCTCACTACAGACACAAATCCCTCTGGGAACTCTATGCAGTGCCCTCTGAGTTGTGAGGTTTTCCAGCCTGGCTGGTAGGAACAGGCACTGTTCTGGCCTCGGGAAGTTTCCTCAGATGAATCTGTTCATCAGTACTTGCTAAATACTTGAAGGGAACCCTTTGCAGATCTTCCATTCTCTCACTGTGAAGCTTTTTCCTCCCTGGCACTCTGAACTCTGACCACCTCTGTCTCCTCACCCCCTCAGCTGTCAGGGAGTCCACCAGGACCCATGCAGGCGTCATCTGCCTTTGCTATGGCCTGAAAACTCTCAAGGTAGTAAGATGGATGATCATAGGGTTCATCTCATTTATTCTCCGTCTCTTAGATATCAGTTTCCTTTATTGCCAGTGATTCATTGTCTTGAGAACTGTTGTTTCATATATTTTGTCCAGTGTCTTTTGGTTTTTTTGTTTCTTGTTTTTTGGTGGTGGTTTTAGTCAAGCAGTATATCTAGTCCCTGTTACTGCATCTTGGCTATAATCAAAAGTCTAGATGTATGTGTTTTCAAGGTAATTTTCTTTTACATTGTATATAGATTATTAGAAAAGGTGGAGAAGATCATACAGTCTGATTTTCCTACAGTGATCAGTGAAAGCCAAAGATGTAAGATAGCATTTAAGTCTTAAAGACCCTGTTGAGACAGGGTGAACAAAAAGAAAAAGACCTAGATGTCAGGATGTTGGGAGCTAAAGTGTGAAAGTGCCTGGGTACCTTGAGGCCAGCAGGTACTTTGTGGCTGGAACAGAGGTCAAAAACTAGGGCCTGCGCAGCAAGATGCAGCCCTAGTATCTTTGGTTAGGTCCAGCGTGTGTGTGTGCATGCATGCGTGTGTGTATAATTTTCAGTTGCCAGATACAAAAAAAGGTTTCACATAAATGCAGATTTTCTACTTCTCTTGAAAATACTCTGAAGTTCTGGACCACAGTTCCACAGTCTTCCATGGTATCCCTGAGCTGGAGCTGAGGCAGTGGATTGCCTCCCCTACATGGGTCATCCACTCTCCAGTTTGCCAGGTTATTGTGTTTCCCTCGGCTTGCTTCTCTCATTCACCATATTACTCCCCTGGCCCCCGGAGATACCTGAATTTTTACTTTAATGCCCGAGGATGGGTTCCCTGGAGAGAGACTGCAAATTATCAGTGCTTATTTTTTGAGCTCAGCCTTTCCTTTCTTTCATTATTCTCCCCCTTTTGAAGTATATACTTTATTTGTTCTTTCATCTTTTCATTTCTGACCTTTTCCTTCTCAGCCATCTGATTTCATTTTACTTACCTTTATTTCTCCATGTCATCTTCTCCAGCTGCCATAACAGTACCACAGACTGGTCGCTTAAGCAACAGAAATTTATTTTTTCAGTTCTGGAGGCTGGAAGTTCAAAATCAAGGTTCCAACAGGGTTGATTTTTGGTGAAGCCTCTCCTCCCAGCTTGCAGATGGCCACCTTCCCGCTGTGTCCTCACATGGCCTTTCCTCTGTGCGAGTGTGGAGAGAGAGCGCTCCGTGCTGTCTCTTCTCTTATATGGACTACCAGTTCCATAGATTAGAGCCTCCCCTTATGGCCTCATTTAACTTTAATTAACCTCCTTAAAGGCCCTGCTTCCACTTTGGAGATTAGGGCTTCAACCTGTGAATTTTGAGACAACACAGCTTAGTTCATAGCAGTCTCTATTTAGTCAGTCCTACGTATTATTTGATTTTGAAATTCTTTCATCTGTGTCAAACTCTTCCACCATTCTTAGATATTCTAGAAAGGAGACACTGTCTTCCACTCTTTAAATTTCCCTTTTTTCATTGTTTTTGTATTTTCTTTCTCCTAACATTATTTACACTACTATGCACTCATTCATAAAGTATTTTATATTTTACTCCTATTGTTGAACTGTTTAGAAAGCACATGCCACATCCCACAGGTCAGAATATCAGAGCTTTTTTTTTTTTTTTTGGTATAGTTGCCACATAGTCAGTGTTTCATTAGTTTCAGGTGTACAGCATAGTGATTCGATAAGTCCAAATATACTGTGCTTGCCACAAGGGTAGCTGCCATCTCTCACCATACAACACTATTATAGTCTCATTGACTGTATTTCCTGTGCTGTACCTTTTATTCCCATGACTATTCATTCCATAACTGGAAGCCTGGATCTCCCACTCCCCTCTGCTCTGGCAAACATCAGTTCTGTGTATTTGCAGGTCTGAATCTGCATTTTGTTTGTTTGTTCATTTGTTTTGTTTTTTATATTCCACATGTAAGTGAAGCCGTATGGTATTTGTCTTTCTCTGACTTATTTCACTTAGCATACTACCCCCTAGGTCCATCCATGTTGTCACAAATGGAAAGATCTTGTTCTTTTTTATGGCTGAGTAATAGTTTTATATAAAACGCCACTTAGCGTAATCATAGAGTAGTGTATAGCATCATTGAACCACTGTGTTGTAGCCCTGACACTAATATAACATTATTTGTTAATTATACTGCAATTAAAAATAAACAGTGTGGACACTTGGGTTGCTTCCATATCTTGGCTATAGTAAATAATGCTGCAGTTAACATAGAGGTATATATCTCTTCAAATTAGTGTTTTCATTTTCTTTGGGTAAATATCCAGTAATGGAATTCCTGGATCATATTACAGCTTTCTTATACGTAAACTTCCTTCACCTTTCTTTGTCACTAAAGAATCTCCTATTATTTCTACATACACGTGCACACACACACATCCACGCATGCGGTTTTCCATTTAATTTGATAAAAACTTTCTTTTTTATTTATTTTTTTGATAAAAAAAATTTTTCTGGTTTTTCCCAGGCATCTAATATTTTTCTGAGAGATGTAAAATTTATTTTATTCTGTCCCTTCATCATAATAAAAAAAGAACCCAACCAGCTAAAGGTTCATGTCTCTACATTATTTTGAGCAACTCCCTGCTTCCCACCCCCCAATATAATCACTTATATAGTGTGTCATATGTTCTTTCAGATCCTCCTGTTGATCTCCTCTTTCAATTCCCACTGCCCCCATCCTAAATCAGAGCCTCATGTGAGAGCAGCTTTCTTATGGGCTCTTGTTTCTCATCTTTCCCTCCTGTAGTTCTGAAGTGGGCAAAGAGCAGAGCCGTGAGGACCGAGGACACATAATGGATATGCACTTGAAGAAGAATGAGAAAACCAGCAGAAAAGTCACCCTAATGAAGGTAAGAGGAAAACCAAGAGAAAGTTGTATCATAGAGTCAGCAGGGAAAGATTTGGGGAGGCATGGTCAACCATGACAAATGCCAAATAAGTCATGGAGATGAAAAGTACAGCAAAGGGAATATAGTCAATAATATTGTGATACTGTTTTTGGTGACAGGTGATAACTCCACTTAGCATAATCTTTGAGTAATGTATAGCATCATTGAACCACTGTGTTGTAGCCCTGAAACTAATATAACATTGTTTGTTAATTATACTGCAATTAAAAATAAATAAACAGTGACAAATGCCAAAGGGAGGAGAAGTAAAATATGGACTGAAAAGTGCCCTTTTGGGATTTGCAGCCAAGAGGCCATTTATGCCCTGCAAGAGGAGAGTTCTGATGAGAGTTCCGGAAGCATGAATCTGATTGTCTCCAGTACAAAGGAAGAGATGCTCAGAATAGATTGCTTCTCCAAGAAACTGTACTTCAAAGGAAAGGAAAAGCTGGACAGCAAGCAGTGGAAAACACAGGATTTAGAGACCTTTATAGAGAGGAATAACGAGAGTAGGTACAAACGGAAAGGAAAGAGCCCCACGAGAGGAGCCACTCAAGATGCAGGACAAGGGGAATAATCCCTGGGGACCAGAGGAAATATACACATTAGAATGTGAAAGAAGGAGGGGTCACTTTTCTACTGAGACAGGCCAGTGAGGCACATTTGTTTAAATGATGATGTTTTCTGGTGGGGGAAGAAATATACGAAGGCCACTGTTCTCTCAGTCAGGCACAATGAAGTCTGTCTGCCGGAAGTGAGGCATTTCAGCTGTATTACAGCACGCTTAGAGAATTGTCACTGTACGAAAGCAAGATTCAGAATTGTGTAGATTTTAATTATAAAAAAATAAAGACTCATGTTACCAAAATCATATAGCAATGTAATCATGGGTTAAGGAATGATTTTTTATCCTTTGTAGCAGAATCAGAAAACATTTTGAAACAAATTTTAATAATGAAAATTCTGAAATGATACATGTCAAAGAGAAAAAACACACCATAAGCAAAATCTAACAAAAAATAACCCATGATGAGGAAGAATTTCCTAAAATATATGACACATAAAGAATTAATACCCTTAACATATTTTTTTTTAAAAAACTCTTAGGGGCGCCTGGGTGGCACAGCGGTTAAGCGTCTGCCTTCGGCTCAGGGCGTGATCCCGGTGTTGTGGGATCGAGCCCCACATCAGGCTCCTCTGGTATGAGCCTGCTTCTTCCTCTCCCACTCCCCCTGCTTGTGTTCCCTCTCTCGCTGGCTGTCTCTATCTCTGTCGAATAAATAAAAATAAAAATCTTTTAAAAAAATAAAAAATAAATAAAATAAAAAAACTCTTAAAATCAACAAAGAAGGAAAATTGACAAAGGGCATTCATAGCACAATTTTACCCTATTGTAGGAAAATTTTCAAGTATACATGCACCAACTCAGTAAAAAGGCTGTTCCTTCAAGCGGTGTTTTAAAAATAGGAAGAAAAAGGGGTGCCTGGGTGGCTCAGTCGGTTGTGTCCAACTTTTGATTTCAGCTCAGGTCATGGTCTCAGGGTCCTGAGATTGAGCCTCACCTTGGGCTCTGCACTCAGCTGGGAGTCTGCTTCTCTATCTCTCTCCCTCCTTCCCTCTCTCTCTCTCTCCCTCCCCCTGCTCGTGCTCTCTCTCTCTCTAAATTAGATGAGTTAATTTTTTAAAAAATAGGAAGGAAAAAATTGAATTTCTATAAATATAGAGTTGATTAAATTATGAAACCTTTATATAAGAGAATACCATGTAATAATATTCGTTACATTATAGAAGTATTTTCATAGACATGGAAAGACGTTTATGATAAATTTTCAAGTAAAAGAAAGGTAATTATAAATAGTTTGTATATAACATGTGCAGTTGACTGTTGAACAACACAGGGCTTAGGGATGCCAGCCCCCAGTCCATGCAGTCAAACATCCACGTATAACTTTGGACTCCTCCCAACACTTAACAATAACAGCCTACTGTTGACTGGAAGCCTTACTGATAACCTAAATAGTTGATTAACACATATTTTTTACGTTATATGTATTATATACTGTTCTCTTACAATAAAGTAAGCTGGAGAAACAAAAATGTTACTAAGAAAATCATACATAAAATACATTTACCGTACTATACTATATCAATATCGTCAGTTTACAGCCGCTGTGTACAAGAGGAATCCTCTGTCTGTACCTCCATCATCACTGTCTTATGTGATATGGAGCACTGTTGATTACTAACACTGACATCAAAAATGAAAGGATAAGGGCGCCTGGGTGGCTCAGTCGTTAAGCGTCTGCCTTCAACTCAGGGCATAATCCCGGAGTTCTGAGATCGAGCCCCACCTCAGGCTCTTCCGCTAGGAGCCTGCTTCTTCCTCTCCCACTCCCCCTGCTTGTGTTCCCTCTCAGTCAAATAAATAAATAAAATCTTAAAAAAAAATAAAGATAGGGACGCCTGGGTGGCACGGCGGTTGGGCGTCTGCCTTCAGCTCAGGACATGATCCCGGCGTTCTGGGATCGAGCCCCACCTCAGGCTCTTCCGCTAGGAGCTTGCTTCTTCCTCTCCCACTCCCCCTGCTTGTGTTCCCTCTCTCCCTGGCTGTCTGTATCTCTGTCAAATAAATAAATAAAATCTTTAAAAAAAAAAATGAAAGGATAATGTGAAAGTCGTATTTATTTAAAGGTACAACTATTCCTGTATTGATAACAAAGAAGCACCAATATGGTTGCTTTATGGTGGCCCAGTGTAATCAGTGTAGTTGCTTCCCAGTTGCCTCACCTGTATAGTAATGAATGAATTGTTAAGGCATACAGTGTTGTAGTTCTATTTCATGATACTGATTGAAAATATTGTTACATTTAAAAAAAAAATAACTTATGTGTGATGAAAGGCTGAGAAGCCGTTTTTCTGATTAGGGGAGAGAGAGGCATCCTGTACTATAATGTAATTCTTTGAAAGCAAAGTTAAAAAACAGAAAACTAACGTTATTAATTTTATTACCTATCGCTGCCTATGTAAGGATAGTCTGTCCACTTCCATACAAGTGTTGCACATAATGTTCTATACAGAGAATACTTAGACAGTGATGAGATGATGATGATGACACAAAGTTAATTACATTTTCACACACAGACGTGCACACATACACAATAGGTGAGTTCATTGGCTGTATGGCCTGATTATCTGCTATTCATCAAGTGCAAGTGGATCGTCATAAAGGTCTTCATGCTTGTCATCTTCACATGGAGTAGGCGGAGGAAGAGGGGGAGGAGCAGCTGGTCTCGCTGTCTTGGGGGTGGCAGAGGTAGACGAGGAGGCAGGAGAGGCGGGCACACTCAGTAGAACTTTACAGAAATACGTTGTAATTTTTGTCTGACTTTTTTGCTTTCTCACTTCTCTGAAAATGCTTCTATACAGGGGGCGCCTGGGTGGCCCAGTTGGTTGAGCTGCCAACTCTTGGTTTCAACTCAGGTCATGATCTCAGGGTTCTGGGATTGAGACCCGGGTCGGGCTCTGTGCTCAGCAGAGAGTCTGTTCGAGATTCTCTCCCTCTGTCTCTTTCTTCCCCTCCCCCTGCCCTCTCTCTCTCTCTCAAATAAGTAAATAAATCCTTTAAAAAATGTTTCTATAGGATACCAATCCTTTTTCCACCATTTGCTTTAGTTTCATTGCCCATATCATAGAAGGGTCCCAGTCATAAAAGAAGTCAAAACCATTTTGAATGATCAGAATCCTTCTGCTGGACTGTCTACTGTCCAGTGTCAGTTTGTCTTCTGGCACTGGTTCTTCTTACGTCTTTCCTCATCGTCTGACACACCGTTTCAGAGGCACTCCTCTCCATCAAGCTGTCTTCTGTTCATTCCTCTGGTATGGTGTCTGTCAATTCTTGAATTGCTCCAAGATCCATATCTTGAAACCCTTCACCCTGCTTCCCACTTTTTTGCCGTATCTACCATCTCTTTCATGATTTCCTTGATTGGCTCTGCTATAAATCCTGTGAAGTCATGCACAGCATCTGGATACCGTTTCTTTGGCAAGGATCTACCATTTTGGGCTTGATGGCTCTCATGGCTTCTTCTGTAACAATGATGGCATCTTCAGTGGTGTAATCCTTACATATTTTCATGATGTTCTCTCTGTTGGGGTTCTCTTCCATACCATTGACACTCCTTTCCCTAGAGTAATATGTGTAATGAGACTTAAAGTTTCATATGGCCCCCCAAACTAGAGGCTAAATTAGAGACATTGTGTTTGGGGACAAGTAGACCATTTCAGTGCCTTCAGTGTCGAATTCATGGGGTTTTGGGTGGCTAGGAACATTGTCCAATATCAAAAGAACTTTAAAAGGCAGTCCTGCAGTACTGGCAAGGTACTTTCTGACTTCAGGGACAAAGCATCAATGGAATCAATCCAGGAAAAAGGTTCTCATTGTTCAGGCCTTTTTGTTGTACAACCAAACCACCGGCAGTTAGTCTTTACCTTTTCCCTTCAAGGCCTTGGAGTTAGCAGTTCTATGGATAAGGACAGTCCTAATCATAAACCCGACTGCATTTGCACAACACAGTAGAATTAGCCTATCCCTTCTTGCCTTCCTTAAATCCTGGTGCTTGCTTCTCTTCCTCACCAACGAATGTCCTTTGTGGCATTTTTTTCAGAATAAGGCACTTTCATCTGCATTAAAAATCTGTTCAGACAGATATCCTTGGCCCTCGGTGGTTTTATTAATGGCCTCTGGGAACTCCTCAGCTGACTCTTGGTGGGAAGAACTGCTTCTCCTGTGATGTTGACTTTTTTTAAGCCAAACCTCTTTCTAAAATTATCAAACCATCCTTTGCTGGCATTGAATTCTCCAACTCCGGATCCTCCACCTTCCTTTTGCTTTAAGTTGTCACATAATGATTTCGATTTTCTTGAATCATATTAGAGTCTATAAGTACATCTTTCTTTTATCAGTCCTATGCACACATGAAAGCTGCATTTTCAATACAAAATAAAAAGGTATTTTGCAGGGGCACCTGGGTGCCTCAGTCAGTTAAGTGTCTGCCTTTGGCTCATGCACACACACACTGTCTCTCTCTCAGATAAAGAAATAAAATCTTATAAAAAAGTATTTTGCAAAACATGCAGGGTTTTCATGCCTGTTGGTGTAGCTGCAGCAACGACTTCACGAGTTTCCTTTTCCTTTTTTACAATGGTCTTTATGCTGTATTCTTTTATCTTGAAAAATGCAGACAACCACAGGTGTCAATCTATGGTAGGTATCTCAAGAAATTCAAGTTTTTCTGGTAATGTCATGACTTTTCTCTGCTTCTTGGGAGCACTTCCAGCATCACTGGTGACACTTTGCCTGGGTCCCATAGTGTTATTCAAGATTTACAGTATTACACTAAACACAGTGAAAAATATGCAGGAGCTGTGAGAGATCACTTTTTACTGTGATACGCAATTTACTGGAGAGACGAGCTGCTTACATGTATATGTTTCTGTTTATTTTTTGGTAGTAAATAATAAAAAAGAAACTAGTGTCTATTTTATGAGTTTGTGGCATACCTTTTTCTTAGTTTTCTTTTTGATATTTCTAAGCTAGTTTGCAAGTTTTTTCAAGTTGTCACAAATCTCCAAAAACTTTTCCAACATACTTATTGAAAAAAATCTGGGTCTAAATGGTCATGCGTTTCAAACCTGTGTTATTCAAGGGTCAACAACGTGCCTAAAATATTGAACAATATACATTTAAAAAAATGTCAGTAGTTCCCTCTGAATGGTGGTGGTGTGGTGATTTTTTTTTCTTTCATTTTACTTTGTGTAGTTTTTAATTTTTCTACTCAACATATATTGATATCTACTATTTGGTCATTTCCTTTAAAATGAAAGTAATTCTAGAAATTTTCTTATATAGTCCATTCTTTCTACATTTGCAGAAACCAGGGTTTCAGAGTCACAGGTAAAGTGCCTGAACTAGACCTTGATCTTCTGGCTCCCAAGTTCAGGGCTGTTTCTGTTCCACGGTGCTCAGCTCTGAGTGGATGGCAAGTGCTTACAGGCAGGGGCTCTACTATGCTCGCCCCCTTTCTCCCCAGTACTTAGCCTGGTGTCTGGCCAAGTCGTAAGCCTTCAGGAAATATTTACTGGATTGAATTTCTTGCAGGGCAGGGCCCAGTATTTTTATGAGTCTTATTTTTCACACGTAACATACACAGAAGCACTAACCCAGTTTCATATTCATTTTCCAGAATCTTAGTACGCAGATTTTTCTTTCTCTTTCCATATAATTTGCCTTGAAAAAGAAGGCCCTCATTTTGTTATTTTCTACCTGCGTTAGCATGTGGGGCCACATCATGAGGAGACACCTCAGAGAAAGACCACATCTGAATTCGCTCTGGGGTCTTTCAGTTGGATGGCCTTTCTTCCCTTTCAGCAAATCGCCATCCACTGCCTCAGCTTTTCCGTCTTGTACTGTCAGCGCTTGTCGTGCTCACACACCACTCCCACGTCCCCCTTGTCAGAGGTGTGCCCTGGACGTCTCTCCTCCTTTCCCTCTCCTCTGTCCCTTTCCCCCCTTTCATGGGCAGTCTTTTTCATCCTGTGTCCAGGGCTCCTTCCTCTTCTTAGTCTGATTCACTTCCCTTAAAGATATTATCTACACTGCCTACTTCAGCATGTTCTAGTTACATTTCTCTAGAGGGTTCCCCCTCCTGAGGGTCCTCTGCCTTCTCTGTTTACGTCTCAGAGTGCAGGCTCCACCTGATAAGTGTCACTTGTCCTACATCCTCTGCACGTGCAGGATCCAGCTCACTCACTTCCAGCTGTTCTTCTCTCCCTTCCCTTTTCTGTTTTTCTTCTTTGTTTTTGTGACCACTTTTACAAATGCCTCCTCCCACTCTGTTTTGCCTTGTTATTCCTCTAAGATCCTTTTACCCTCCTCACAGCCCCTTGCAGATGTTTGTAGGGTCTCTCAGGCACTTGTGCCCAGCATCTGTTTGAACCTTTTCTACTTTCTTTCCCATTTTTCTTGGGCCCTAACTTGGGACAAGTTTTGTGGGCAGTACATGTATGCACACAGGGGCAGAAGTGAATGTGACACCCTTTTGTGGCCCCTTGTGCGATGGGACCGTGGCACAGCACATCTGTACCATTTTACACCCTGCTTTAGGAGCTCTCGTGAGCCTCACTTGAAATGTTTTTGGACTTCTGCATGTACTCCCAGCTTATCTGTGGTAGCTCTCTTCAACAAAGTTCAAGTCAGGAAACACAGACTGACAAAGGATTTCCCCCCCTCATGCGTAAATGTCGCTCATCAAAAAAGATATCAAAAAAGATAGCGTAACTATTTATTTAAGATTGAGCCTGTCCCTGAAAACACAGATGTTGCCTGCGCCTCCTGTGCTACCAGGGAAGGACCTCAGGAAGTGGTTAGTTAGCCTGCCCTCTCTTGCCCCAATGCTCCAGCTTTTACTTGTCTCAGGAGTGTTCAATGGCATTGACCTGCACCCTAACCAGATTCTTAAGCTGCCTTTGTTTTCTCGTCTTAAGCTGCCTTTGTTTTCTCGGAGCCATCAAGCGTGAAGCCCTTTCTGTTCAGAGGAAGGACAGCAACATTTTTATCTAAGTCTAGATACTGAGCACTGGTATGTGAATAATTGCATTAAAGAGCGTGAGGTTCAACACCACCAGCTAGTTTTTGTGTCCTTCCTACAGGGTCTCTAAGAATCTCCTTGTTTCATCCACATATTGGTTCTTGATTTTTATTAATGGTATAATTTGCTTTATTTTAGAGCTGCATTTAGATGCAAAATTAACCATCACTATCACATGACATTTTTTTGGATTTATTCAGACACAGCCATTGACCAGATGGAAGAATGTTATTTAATAAGATGGTCTATATCCTTTCCATTTACTAACCTTGGATCATCATCCGTGACAATTTTTTTCCCCAGTGAGTGAACTTTACGAACTCTGATTGCCTGTTCTTAATTTCCGGAAGTTGCCCCAGGTTTGGCGTGCTTAGTGTCTGTATTTGAGAAGTGTATTTCTTTTTCACTTGTCAGTGCCAGAGCAGGCCGTATGCATCTGCTGATGCATCCGCTAGAAGATGTTAATAATGTGATCAAGAAGCAAAGGTGATTCGTACTTTGGTCTTACTCGGGTGTGTGTGTGTGTGTGTGTGTGTGTGTGTGTGTGTGTGTGTGTGTCGCATGGCGTGTTTATTACCCATGCCATTGTAGGAGCACACCGAGGTTTGGTTGTGGGCAAAAGACATTGTTTAAGTTCATTGAGCACATTTTGTGTACTTTCCTACTAGTAAAGAGTTCGTGAAGAAGGAGGAGACGACCAAATACACAGAAATGAAATGACAGATTAAACCAAAAGGAATTTCTCTTCAGAGTCAAGAATTTTCAGATACTAAGGAAGAAAGGAAGGATCCACGACTTCTTGTCCTCATGAAAGAATCTAGAAAAATCAGAAGCGAGGTATAAGTAAAAAAATAAATGTGGCCTTTTGACCTTCATTGTTACAAACCATTGTGATTGTTGTTGATCAAAGTATTGGTACTTGTATATATTAGTAATTACATCAGAATTACATGACCACTGTTGGAAAACCCATAAAGAACAAAACATAATTGCTATTCAACCAACATGAAGGAAAAGTGTTTACACTGTTAGGATGTCCATCAAGCAATCATTTAATATTATCATACCTGTAACTGGTTGTGGGTGTGATGTTATGTTTAGAATATGAAGGTATGCTTTTGAAATTTAGCTTTGCTTAAGAGATAAGCAGCTTCAGAATATTGTGTCCTTCTAAATGGTCCCAGTGAGAAAGACATTAAAAGGGAGTAAAATTGTTTGTTTTGAATGAATCATATATGTAACTTGATACATAAGAACTAAACTGGCCTTTGGCTAGATTGGCAGCAGTGTTTGAAATTTCTTTACTTTTTAAAAAAACATTTCATATTTAAGCATATAAGTCATTTGTAGACTTACATTGTTGAATATTTATTTTAGTCTTAACATTTGCTCTTAAATTATTACATTGCATTATTTATTGCTCAAGTTCCATAATTAATGGTGTTATTACTATGTGACTATATATTTTAAAGTGTTATAATAGGAAAGTTCTTTTTTTTTCTTGACTCCTTTCTCAACAATGTGATTATAAGTCTGTCAATAAAATATTTAACCCCACAAATGTGGTCAAAACTAATATAGTGTCAGAAAACTTATTACCAAATTAGACAATTGAATCAATTAAAATAAGAAGTGAGAAAAAGTGTTGGGCATTGAGGTGTAAATTTTGCCCAGATGTATACCTGGCGTGAAATATCTTCTAGTAAAAATACTTGTGGCTCCTATCCCTGCACATGTTGTAGAGGCATGAAAATTGGTAAACATGCCCCTGGTGTGTAGAACTTAAAGGGGGAGCATATGTGAAAGTGGTGAGTGGCACCAGTGTTGGCAGAAGCCCTCAGCAATCAGCCCCGAAATCTGCTCCGGTGGCACCGAGCTCCCGTAGTCCTGGACCCACACGGCTGTCCTTCAGGTACAGCTGGGCCCAGGCAGCTGGAGTCACCCTTGGGCCAATTTATTTTGTCTGTTTTGTGAATGCACTTGGTAATTACAAAATAAAATATGCATCTCTCTGCAGTTTCAGCTCATAGTTTTGAAATATGTATTGATTCTCAGATTTAGGTGTTAATCACAAAGGATTTCAACAAGTTGCACAAAGATTTTAAAACAAGACAGGGCGCCTGGGTGGCTCAGTCAGTTAGGCATCTGCCTTCACCTCAGGTCATGATCCTGGAGTCCCAGGATTGAGTCCTGCATCAGGCTCCCTGCTCAGTGCGGAGTCTGCTTCTCCCTCTGGCCCTCACCCCACTCTTGTGCTCTCTCTCTCTCACGCTCTCTCTCAAATAAATAAATGAAATCTTTTTTAAAATAAAAAACAAGACAAATATGGGGCACCTGGGTGATTCAGTCAGATAAGCCTCCAACTCTTGATTTCAGCTCAGGTCATGAGCCTCAGGGTCACAAGATTGAGCCCCGCATCAGGCTCCCTGTGCAGCAAGAAGCCTGCTGGAGATTCTCTCTCTCCCTCTCTGTGTGTCCCTCCCCCCACTCGTGTGCTCTCATGTTCTCTCTCTCTAAAATAACTAAATAAATCTAAAAAAATTAAACCAAGACAAATGAAATATGGCAGGGGAGTTAAATATTTGCTGAGATCTCAATGTTCACATGAAAAATAAAGGGTTATTTTTGTATTGCAAGTACTGAAGACAAAAATAAGAATTGAGGCAAAACCAGGAAAAGTTGGTGTTACTCAAAACCCAGTCCTTTTCTCTTTTGTCCTGTTGACAAAGAAGATTCCAGAAAGGATTCATGAATAGATTAATAAAATGTCTTTATCATACTCTCAGACATGAGATGAGGCAGAGGACATTCTAAAAGTGCCCTCCAAGTAGAAGTCCAAATTATAGTCAAGTTAGAGGAATCAGACATGAGAATGTATTTGAAGAGTCTGATAGTGCACATTTTCTTAGTAACAAATTAGTTTTCTGTATCTTCATTCTAAAATTGTTAAATTTTATCCCATTTTATAACGTCTCTGTTCTCCAAACAAGTAACAATTTTTGACACTTTTTCTAGATCTAAATATATTTAAACCATTCTTAGAAATTTATTTCCCAATTGATTCTACTCTATCTTGAACATTAAAGTCTCATCAGTATCAAAACTATATCATGAATAAGATTTGCAAAGCTAGAACAAAAATCAAGTTTGTTGTTTTTAAAGATTTTTTATTTATTTATTAGAGAGAGAGAGAGCACAAACACGGAGCAGCAGAGGCAGAGGGAGAAGCAAGACTCCCTGCTGAGCAGGGAGCCTGATTCAGGCTCGATCCCAGGATCCTGGGGATCATGACCTGAGCCAAAGGCAGATGCTGAACCAAATAAGCTACGCAGGTGCCCCAAAAATCAAGTTTAAGATTTAAGACATGAAACATTTTACACCATGATATAAATTTATGTTTAAAATGCACATTTTAAATGAAATCAATGTTTTTAAATGGCTAATACTTGTTATTTTTAAAACCTTGCATAAGGTTTCTTTCTAGGAAAGCAAATACTTGACCTTAATTTTATTTTTAAGTTATAGTAAAATTTTATTTAAAAGAGACATTTTCTCTTTAGGAAGTTCAGCAAGAGTGTATCTGGGAAATAACTTACCATTTCATAGCTTCATATGACATGTCACTTTAATTGCGTATTTAACTCCACATAATTTTTTAATATATTTTTTTAATTTATTTACTTTGGAGAGGGAGAGATAGAGCATGCACACAAGCAGGGGGAGGGGCAGAGGAAGAGAGAGAATCCTAAGCAGGCTCCACACCCCGCATAGAGCTGTGGGGCTGGATCTCACAACCCTGAGATCATGACCTGAGCTGAAATCAAGAGTTGGATACTTTACCTACTGAGGCACCCAGGCGACCCTTAACTCACAAATATTTTTGAGAGTTAGAAAGTTCTGGAACCTATAAAATTCAAGACCTTACACTTTTTTAAGAAGATTTTATTTTGAAGTAATCATACCCAACAGGGAGCTTGAACTCACAACCCCAACATCAAGAGTCACATGCTCTACCAACTGAACCAGCCAGGGGCCCCAATACCTTACACTTTTATTTATACATATTTAAATAATTTACATCTGAGAGTCATATCTGTTAAGTAAATTATGAGAACACTTTTCAACAATCCAACTTTTTAAAGCTATATATATTTGTTGATTTCTGCTTCATTGAACTTAATACAGAAAATATTCCCCAAATCTTCACTTTATGTATATGGTCTCATTTACTCTTCACATCAGACCTATGAGGTAGTTAGAATCTTCCCTTCCCTACAAATAGGGAAACCAAGATTTTGAAGGTAAAGTAATTTGTCCTAGTGCACACGACCAGTAAACATTAGCACTTAGTTGTAAATGGAGGTTGTCAGACTCCACTGGGAGGTCTCTGAAGTGCTGGATCTCAGTTGCTGTATAGAGGAAGCCAGTAAATGCTTATTGTTGGAGACTCGAGCACACGCTATAATAAAGAAGCAATTTAGATGTATCTACAACCACACTCAGACTAGAAAGATCTAATATGTCTTTGATGCAACAGGCACCTACATAAGATGAAATCTGAGTTAAAAAAAATTTTAAGCTCATAACTTGTTTGTCCCATAATTATTTTGGTAAATCTTTACTCCAAACTCTATTTCTTACATTTTCTTAAGAAATAGATTCTGTGGAATCAAAGTAATACATGTACAGTAACATATTATTCAAGAAACAGAAAGGCGCCATTCCAGTCATATAAAAGATAATAAAAACATCAAGAGTCCCGTCAATCAAAAGGCTCGGTTGACTGGCAAACTCAAGCTATGGATGGACCCAATTATCTGCAGGAGAATTGATGTCAGCATCATTTAGGGTTAACAATGGACCAACTAGGCAGGAGCAGACAGCTACTCTCTGTAGAGACCCAGAAAGCAAACTTGGTAATGAGGCACCTCATTCATCATATCCTTCTGCTCTAATTATTAGAGTGAATAGGAAATACTTTAAGTTAAGGCGGGAACTGGATAACATAAAAACATTTGTTTTGTAAACACAAAGAATGCTTTTTTTCTAATGATCCTCTTCCAATCTACATCAGGCATATGTTCTCAGCACACTGTTTTCTAAAGTTGTTCTTCTAACACCTCAAATTCATTCCGATTATGGATGGGTTATTTTTGTTATCTCAAAAAGGAGAGTAAGACTGCTAAGAGTCTACGATTTTAATTTCTCCTCTCAACCTAAAAAAGTTGGGGGGAGGGGCACAAGTACGTATTTAGTCAAAGTACTAGTTCCACCTCCGTCAATTACATCAAAATGGCCCAAATATATATACTGCAGTGCCATTTCTAAAAGTCCTGAACAATCTAATTTTACCTATTCTAGTTCATTTTTTCTTAATTCATCACTTGATCCTTATCAAGAATTGTGAAAGAATATGGTCAAAGAAAATGTAGGAATGGTTTGTTTGTACAACCTTTAAGTAAGTAAACTCATCTATTGGCAGTCACTTAAAATTGCCTGGAACGGATATTATTTGCTTAATGAAGATAAAGAAAAAATAAAGTCCAGAAGAAGGAAAGAGCAAGAAGGTGAGGAAAATAACTGTTGTCAGGACAAAAATTAACTGAAGCTTGAGAAAAGCAGTCATGAGACCAAAGGAAGGTTCCCTGGAGAAAAGCGTGGTAGCCTCAGTTCGTTTTTTCAGTGTTTTCAACCGACAATCAGTAGTTAATTTTATTTTCTATTGAAGTTTTTCACAGGGCCATTTTATATAAATGTTCCGCATAATTTTTTCTGAGCCAGGGCTCTTCAATTTAAAGTCATTGGAAGATGGTTGGGCATGGTAATGTAGTCGACCATCCCTGCCTGTGCTGCTGAAGTTAATGTGCAAAAGCATCCGCAGATGCTACTTTTAGCAACTAAATATTTCCATGGTGGTAAAGAAATGTCAGTAAAATCTATGTACTTTAAGAACATCATATTCTTATTATACTTATCATGTGTGCAGGCAGAGTACATAATAAACTAGTCTATAGCAGCTGTAAATTTCTGAGGATTTATCTAACCACAAATACATTGAAATGGGGAAATAGGGCTATATTAAACCATGCAAGATGCTGCTGGAGCTTTGCCATTTCTGCAACATCCTGTAATTAATTTATCATGACAGGTCTGGCAAACTGAAACATCCAATACACTTGCGACAGACTGTTATACCATAGTTGCTGGAGATCCTGCAGTCACATAAAGCAAAGGTAGATCTTTCTTTCAAACGTGAATATAGTACTATTGTATTTAGAATGCCCTATAGCCAAGGACAGACTTCTTGTCACTTTTGAATTTCAAAAAAGAAGAACAGGTAGAATATAGAACCGATCCTGGGCTGAGATAAGGAGTTTAGTCTGTTCTTTGTACTTCAGTCTGGTCTTTTCCTGAAGAGGGACAGCCCTGGGCTGATACAGTCCCCTCGACCCTTCCCATGCGTGCGTGCCTACTGCTAGATATGATGGGTTTCTGTCCTAGGAGGTTTGTCGTGGTAGTCTCTTGGACACGTCCTGTTCTGAAAAGAAGACTCACAAGACCACCTCTTCCATCGGCGTGTTCTCTTCTGAGTCACAATCCTGCCGTTTTGTAAACTTAGAGCACTGATAAATTCAGAATTTATCCCTGCTCCAACCCCTTCCAATCCAGAGAAAGAAAAGAATGTAATAATGGGGTGGGTTTTTTTACCAGAGTAGATTTTTTTTTATAAAACAGTGAGAGCCGGGGTACCTGGCTGGGTCAGTCTCTATAGAACATGTAACTCATGATCTCAGGGTTGTGAGTTCGAGCCCCACGTTGGGTGTAGAGTTTACTTTAAAAAATAATAAACTCTGAAGGGAAAAAAAAAAACCACAGTGAGTTCTTTGTCAGTTTGTATCAGTGTGAAAGAAGGATCCCCTCTCTACTTGATACAGGTGTTACCGTGATTGATGCTAAGGGTGGATCTTAGGAAACAAGGCTGCTTCTTGCTTGAGGACTAGAGAGATACCACCCCTAAAACATGAAATCTACATTGTATCAATGTCTACAGACTTGCCCATGTCCTTTGGAAGGTCAGAGTTCCTCAGACAACAAACAAGAGGACCCAAGGGGTCTTCCTTGAATCTGGAAGTCTCAGTGAGAGGGGATAGGTCCCAGATGGTAGAGGGTAAGACGGGTGTTGCTCAAAAGAAGCAGGTGAGAAGCCGAGCAAAGATAGTGGTTCCAACCCACTCACCAAAGGCTAACTGTAAACACTTCATGCCCTTTGTATTTTCTCTAGCGATTGTCTTTCTCTTGATCCTTACAATTGAAAATGGATCCTAGTTTAAAAAACGAAGAACGAACTAAAACAAACCAAACAAACAAATAAAAAACCGGCATTCCCCACTGAATAACCCAAGGGAAAGTGAAGAGAGAATGAAGGAAAGCATTTGTACCCTTCCACCCCCACCCCCACCCTCCACTGACTGAAAAGTTCCCTTCAGAGCTCTTCTGTGTAAAACTTTGGAAATGGGTTGGAGAGTATGTATGTGTCCAAAAAATAAAACAAAGACCCTTCTCTTACACACCCCTGCTAGGTAACTTGTCCAGCATCACAGAATCCACGGGCAGGACTCTGCCTGCTGCTGATTCCCTGCTCCTCCTGCTGTTTACTTGGTAACATTCTTCATTCGCTTAAAGGCTGCATTACTGGGGTGCCTGGCTGGCTCAGTCCGTAGAGCATGTGACTCTCGATCTCAGGTCATGAGTTTGAGCCCCACATTTGCTATGGAGCCTACTTATAAAAAAAAAAAATTTGAAGTTGCATTACTAAATCCTAACTCTGAAAATGCTCTAAATCTTCTCAACCTCATACACAGCTGAAAGTAAATCATCCCATGTAGAGTATGGTCCACATTCAGATAAATCCCCTTTAAAACTACGTTATTACAAGTGATGAAATTGAATGAGTAAGGATTGGAAGAAGGGAAGAGTCTGGAGAATTGACATTTTTATGCATGCATGTAAAGAGGTTTTTTTATTTCTGTGTTTTTACCATCTTGACAGCTGGATACAGAGAGGGACTAATTCTATTTACATGCATCAAAAGCCGGAGTTATTAACTACTTTACTAAATATATTTTTATAATTCAGGATCATCAATAGTTTTAACACTTTTAATGTTTCTTAAAGCTGTGTGTGTGCGTGCCCGTGCACACATTCACTTCTTGCACAGCATATGACTGAGTGCCTGGTTGTCAAGCACTGGACAAGAGCTGGGTGGACGGTTGAACCATCAACTCCTCTCACCTTGAAAATGTCACGTGTTTTATTACCATTGTCACCCCACTGTGGCTTTCAGAAGACCTCCCAAAACATTACCAACGTTGAGCCTCATAGCAACCTTCATTACACAGAGAAGGCATGATTCTTCCATTTTTCAAACCAATCACCAGGAGGTTAAATGATTTGCCCAGCAACCTTTGATCAGAGTTCGGGTCTCCTCCTCCCAGCGTTGTGTTTTTCCAGCCAGGAAAACTCTTCACGAACATCTGAAAAATGTGGAAATAAATTATGTGCTAAGCCAGCAAATGTTTACTATAAAGAGGCAACTATAGATTAATAAGACTAATTTACAGGTGTCTTTTGGAATCGAGTGATGATCTTCTGTAGTCGGCTAGCAGGTGTTTGTGTTTTTGCTGCCATTTTACATGTGAGAATTTAAAACATGAAGTTAGCCCAAAAAGAGCATGTAAAATATTTTTAATTATGTTTTATAGTCAAAAGAGGCAGAAAGTATACAGCAAATGCCAGAGTGCCTTTTCCAAAACCTTTTCATGAACCAAATAAAGTAAAATCATTTCATGCATTGTATATTTAAGGCAAATGATTATTGTTCATATAAATTACACTTTCTATTTTTTTTAAGATTGTATTTATTTATTTGACAGAGGGAAAGACAGCGAGAGAGGGAACACAAGCTGGGGGAGTGTGAGAGGGAGAAGCAGGCTCGCCACGGAGCAGGGAGCCTGATGCAGGGCTCGATCCCAGAACCCCGGCAGACACTTAAGTGACTGAGCCACCCAGGCGCCCCATAAATTACACTTTCTCTTAAAGCAGTAATTTCCCCATTTGACCTAAAACTTCATTAGATCAACTGAGCAACTTGAAGGTACCACAGAATATTTCATAAAATGCAAACCTGGCCTCTCACACCCTGCTTGAAACCACTGGTGTCCCCATCCACCCCGCTAAATCCATTCAGCTTTTCCCGTTTGCTTAGAATAATGACTGTAAATCAAGTCCTGTGCTCTGATCACAGGAAACTCTCAAGTGAAATTCAGTCACCTCAGAAGTGACAGCAAAAGTAAGAAATTGGGTTGGGGCGCCTGGGTGGCTCAGTCGGTTAAGCAGTCAACTCTCGGTTTCTTTCAGCTCAGGTCATGATCTCAGGGTCCTGAGATGGAGCCCTGAGTCGGGCTCTGAACTCAGTGGGGAGTCTGCTGGAGACTCTCTCTCCCCCTCTCCCTCTGCCCCTCACCCCTGCAAATGTGTGCACTCTCTCTCTAATAATAAATAAAATCTTAAAAAGAAAAAAAAAGTAAGAAACGTGTTTGTTATCTGGAAATGCAAGCAGCTGAGCACAGCACAGACCTCCATGACCTGTCCTCTGCGGCTTCTCCATTTCGTGAGCCATGTGTAGGGCCTCTCACATTACAGCAAGACCACAGGACTTCCCTCCGAGCACCACTGCTGCTTCAAGCCCTTGGGGTGTAATCTTGACTTGGAAACACTCTTCTCCACACCATGCCTTTGCCGAATATTGCCATTCAGGTTTCATCTCGAATGTCATATGCACCAAGATTGCTTTTCTCATTACGAACGATGGGTTAGTGACCTCCTCACTGTGTTCTCATAGTGTCCTAAAAATAAAGTCTATCAAAACACTTAGCACCTGACATTGAAACTGAGTCTATTGATCAATGTAGTATTTAATATTAACTAGTATATTATATGTTGATCAATGTATTATCTCCTATTTCTTGTGTGACTGAGATAACTCTTATAAATCTGTGTTTGTGTTCAATATCACAGGATGTTCCCAAGTGGAATATAATCTTTGTAAAAATATTAAATAGCAATCAGGAATAGGGAATTTATGGAAAGAAGCTAAGAAAATGTCATTAGTCTTCCTATAGCACCTTTGCATGGTCATAGCAGTCTTTTGTCTTTTTTTCATTCTCTCTTCCCTGTCTCACACTCTCCCCTTTTCTTTTTTCTGGCTCCCTTTTGTCTTCTTCCCTGCCTCACATCAGCCAGTGGCATTCACTGAATTCAACATTAAACATTAAAACCATGCCTGATCACCATCTAAACGTGCTCCCAAAGCCAGGGAAGCCAAGCTAGAGGGCCGACCCATCCAGGCAGTGACTTCTGCTCAAGCCCCAGGTGCATTCCGAGCAGCACTTTATTTACATAAAGACACAATCTTAAAATGTAGATGGAGCCTTCCTTTTATGTCTTTAAACTTTTGTTATTGAGGCAAATCATCCAGAAGATTAAATCTGATTTGCATAATATTTTGTATTCCCATTCATCTCAGGGTAAAAACCCTTCAAAAGGCTTCAAAAATTTTTATGTATCTGAACCCCGTTGCCTGTGAATCTGATATCTCGACCACTTTTTCTTAAAACTTCAGTAGTTTTCTGAGAGCAATGATTCCTAGATTCATAACCCAAAGTCCCTACTGTGATCATTGCTAAGTCTGAGTAACTTCCCTTAAGGACTCACAGCTTCGTGTTATCTAGTTTCATGCCTGTAAGTGAATCCAGTCATTTTCATCACCCATAATTTTATCATCTAAAAAAATCCTAAACGCTTCAAACAACTCTTTGTTCAACAAGCAAACCCAATATCCAGCCCAGCCGTGTTTACCTAAAAAGTCTCAGGAGCTGCCTGGACACCCCGAGGCAGAGAAGTGCAGGAGTCACACAGAGACTTGGCTGACTGGAAAGGGGTGGGGGGGCGGCCACATCTTTTGGCACGGGTCCAGCTAAAGCAGGTCTGCTTATGGTCCTGACACTGCACTCGGATTTCTGTGCGACTGATGTGCAAGATGGTGCTGAACACCTTTAACTTTCCCTCTTGCTGTGCTTTCAACATTTGATCTCATTCTCCCTAGGATTAGTGTAAGTACTCCTGAGGGCAAACAAGAGTCTGGTCAGCTTCTGGAGAACGTGGGCCATGGTGGATAACCTCGCTATGACACTCACTCTGTCTACACAGCCAGGGAAATATGATTTTGACATTTATCCTATTAAATAAGTTACTCTTCAAAGAGCACTAGTGGCTGATTTCACTCAAAAATTTATGGAACCATTTGAGTAGGCTGGATCCATTAAATTCACAAAATAATTGCCATTATTCCCATTCACTTTGCCCTACGCATAGTCATAATTTAGCAGGAAAAGGAAAAGTATTTGTTACTATAATTATTCATGATTATAGGCTAATTTTAATAATACTATTCACTGAGCACAGGCTAGGTATGAGGCTCCTTGGATGCCTTATTTCATTTAATTTTCAGGACGCCTGGGTGGCTCAATTGGTTAAGCATCTGCCTTCGGTTCAGGTCATGATCCCAGGGTCCTGGGATGGAGCCCCATATTGGGCTCCTTGCTCAGCAGAGAGCTTGCTTCTCCCTCTGTCTCTGCCTGGCTCTCTCCTGCTTGTGCTCTCCCTCTTTCTGACAAATAAATAAAATCTTTGTAATTTTACAAAATAAAATTAGATATTATTATTACTCCCATTTAAAACAAAAACCCTAAAGCTCGGAAAGGTAATGCTCTGTATCTCCGATCGCACAGCTTATAAACTAGGTTATTAGGATAATTAGATCAAAAAGTTAAACATTTAATATTTTCCAAATGTCTAAAGCCTTTTGCAGAACAATCTTCGACAAAATAGGTGGATCAAAAAGGAATCTCGATGTTGCATATTGCCCAGGAAATAGTCACATCAAACTTTAGCATTTAAGTAAATGTATTTCCAAATTTCATATGCTACAGAGACATTATCCTAGTCCAAAAGGAACGGCTAATGAAAGACCACACTACCAACACATCTCACACCCTCGTGGGAGTTGTGCCTGTTGGTGTCGCTTTGGGGGTGGGAGAAGAGGTTTGTATATGATATTTCTTCTCGGTGCATCCTCTCCAGTCTTCCTTCACTACCCCAGGGAGGCACGGCTGGCCCATTCTGTTCTCACGCCCGGGGGACATCTCTGCCATGTGGCCATCTCATCAAAAGTGGTGAATTTGCTCTCTGAGTGCAGTGTGAACTATCCTTTCATCTTTGATTCTGAGGATTTACCTCGGTGCCTGGCACGTAGTAGGCACATGCAGTAGCCAACAGGCAGATCACAGGTCCGAAGTCTTATCTTCTGTACATGGATAATTTGAGGATGAATTGTATGTTGGGGTATTACCATATCATGGAAAATACGCAGCAGTATCATACCATTACAAATTCCTGTGTATTTTTCTATTTCCTCTAGTAAATGTATTTCTTCTCCCCTCTCTTCCCCATCCACCCCCCTGCCTTCCAGGACTCAGCTCCTAGCACTGGCTTTTAAACTCTTACATTCTCTTTATTTACAGTCAAAATTGTTTGCAATACTCCACACCTTCTGGCTTCCAGCTGGTACTTGTATTCAGGGGCAAACAAAAGCAAGACAAACACATATTGCATCTGTACCTTGAAAAGCCTCAACTCCAGGTGGTTGAAAGGACTCCCTGGGGCACCTGAAATTCAGGTGGGGCCTTCGTTTCAAGTCCAGCCCGCCCGTAATTCCCCTTTCCTCTTTGCTTCGGGGCAGCGAAGAGCTGGGTGTGCAGAGCTGATCGCTGGTGGGCAGCTGTGAGGGGCGTGCTGGTTTTCCCAAGTACATTCAGCCTTAGCTTCACTGAGATCACAGCCAGAGGACGTCACGGGTCTACCACTGTTTCCCAAAGAGGACTTTCCTCCTGGACTGACGGGGAAATTCCACTTCGCATGGTTTTTCTCCTGAACTACTGCACTGTGGACAGTCCGTGGAGCCAGCCCTTTGGGAACCAACGCACTCAGGCATTCTAGGTCGAGTTGGGGTGCGTGCTCAGGGGGTTCGGACGCTCCCTGTCACTGCTCAGGGTTACCTTGTAGCACCCATGTATCTCAAGGCATGTCAACACTACCATTACAAGCTCTCTTGTCACTGATTCATAACATCAGCACAAATAATCACCTGGCCTTCATCCTGGCAGGAAGAAAAAGATGCAGATAGCATGGTTAACAAGAAGGTAATGTGCGTGAGTCGTTAGGTATTAGCTAATTATTTTCTGAGTGGGAGAACCAGATACACTGTGGCAACACTTTCTCTGGCCCCGCAGCTTTAAAACGTTCCTAACTGGAAAATGGATGTGAATCGGAGAGGAGGGAGGGTAGGTGAAGTGGGCTTAAGAAAGAAAGATGTCTTCTTTTGGTGTTTTGCTTGAGTTCCTTTCTGCCAAGAAATGAAGAAAGCTCCATAACACCTTACACAACACTTCCCGTTTTCTTAATTCTTCTAAAATTCTTTTATTTAAAGTTCAATTTTAAAAATTGGCAAATCAAATAAGAAGGAAGTCCATTTCCTTATGGCACAGCTTAATAAGAGACCCAGGATAAAAACTCAGAATCTTCATTCCCAGGACGATTGGGGATTGGGGGGGGGGGGGGTTTACAAGATTTATGCAAAACTTCAAAGAAAGCTCCTCCCTACCCACCCCTCCCCCCTTGCGTGGGCGTTTCCTTCATCCCACTACCACCAGTGTTGGTTTTTATGTGAGCATAATTGTGCTTTTGTCTTGGAGTTGGCTCACCTCACTACACTCCAGCCTGAGATCCCCTGGCCCAGAGCCCAGGGTGGGGCTTTGCCCTCAGAACTGTAAATAATGGTAATTACCTTTACAAACTTAAAAAAAAAATTATTTTCCCAAGGCCAAGAATAGCCAAAGTCTAGAGCATTCTATATAAGCCCTTGTGCAAAAATCTGTTAGAATGAGTGTGGTGATTAAGAAGAGTATCTCCCTCATGGAGTGACCAAAAGGAAAAGAAAGTCACCGGCACTCAGCTGCCCCATGGGCCTGTGAGTGCTCCCTTCCACTGTCCCGGCAGCATAAGTCCACATAAAAGGCGTAAATACTGAAGTAGAATTTAGGATTTCTTCTCACCGCTCCCACAGAAGATTTTATGAATTGGACTCAAGCAAACCATGTTCCCTTTGCCAGCTAGGAACTCCCACAGAGAAGGGTTTTGCCGCCGGACTTCCAGGCTGTGTGATTTCTGAGGCATTACTTCCTACGGTATCACTGTCTGGTTGACAGCACCTATTGTTCTGATTAAGTTGACATACATCCAAACTTTTGCCTCATTAGATCACCATGGTGCCAAGGCTTTAATTTCTGCATAATCTCGGTGTGTTATTTCATACACCATCGCTAGCAACCACTGTCCATCTCTAAGATCAAAGCAATTATTGAAAATTCAAAACTTTTAAATGCAACAGCTTTTGGCCCCATGGCCATACCAAGACTCGTACAGAAGTTTTGATATTTGAATGAGAGAGATTGGCTTCCAGGCCACAGAGTTCCTTTGGTTATTTTACGTCCAGATTAACTGGTTTGAGGGTGGAGACCAGAACATCCGGACAGATGCCTTCAACCTAGCGTGGACTCCTTTCAAAGCCCACGTGGAGGCCAAAGACCCAGAGTAGGGCGCTTCTGGGACCTGTGTGATGACTGGAAATTCATTAAGACTCCTGAAGCGTCAGAGCCGTCTGTATGTCATTTTTTCCATTCAGAAGTCAACCATTGCTCTATGAGCATGAGGGTTAAGGAGGTCATGGTCTGTGCTCATATCGTGGTGTTCCAGGCATTCAAATTATTACAAGTGCTCATCGGTGAGGTTTCTGGTGCTGAGACGAGGGGATTTATATTACCGCTACCAGAACAAAAAGCCATCTGACCCACAAAACTATCATTTCATTAACATCCTCTTCCCCTTGGCTCCGGACTCTGCAGAGGGGTCCACCCCTGGGCTCAGAAGAACAGTAGCGAACTTCCCCTCTCACTAGAAGGGCTCCCAGTTCAGGAGGTAACTCCTCCTTTGCACTTGGCCCTGTTCCAAATGTTCAAACCTTGTGGAGGTTCCGAGAGCTATTCATGCCACCCTCGCGATGTTTGCTCTTTTCGTCTGTTAAACATTGCCCTGTCCCTGTGCGATCCCTCAGTTCATGCCCCCCATGAGAGCTCCGAAGACAGTCCCCTATGCGGATGACCTGCGTGTCTGGGCTCTACACAAATTCAGCTCCTCCAAGGGGACTCCCCAGATGGCTCACATCCTCGTGCACAACGATGAAAAGTCACCCACGGGGATGCCGTGGGAGTTGTCGTGGGGGAAACAAAACAAACCAGCCCAGAACCAGTGAGGCAAGGCTGCCCAGTTTGCCATCTCGGGAAGTTTTAAAATTAGGCTTCATGGCAGTGTCTCCTCTCTGCTGCTTACCCTCTAAAACAGCTTGTGTGCTGGTGAAGGGGAGAAGCGGAGGGCAAACAGAAATCGGTTTGCTAGGTCAGGTGCCGGACTCACTGCACACCTGGAGAAGCCAGCCTTGATGTCACTCCCATTCTGGAAGAGCGTCCATCACACACTGGCTCAATCTGGGTGTCTCTCAGTGCAAACGGAGGACCTCAGCCCTGGCAACAAAACTGGAGAGGCCCGGTGAGAATTCCCCAAAACTTTTGTCTAAAATTGTTTCGCTCCATCTTGCACTGAGGGTAACACCAGCTTGAAGCGCTCTTGCCATCCATTTTGGCTGAATTTCTTTAGACCAGACAGAGGGGTAGGATTTATTTGCTAAGCCATGGGACTTGACTCTGGCTCCTCTGGGGGAGGAAAGGGTTAAATCCTCTGGGTAAAACATTGTCAATCACTGGTGACTGCCACTAAGATGAAAAACAACTGCACCTGTACATGGGCAATTTAGGAGACTCTGGTCAGCTATTTTTCTCTGGTGCTTTGTTCTGCCAGCTGCCTCTGTGCTTTGGATGCAGGTGGAAACATGGACTTTGCTATCTATAAAAAAATTTAATGGTGAAGATCAACTTCCGCTTCACCTCCCCAGGGATCAAAGTTTGGGGGCTTTTTTTTTCTCCCTTGCCCTGAAAGACTAGCAGAGCAAAGCTCAGTGCAGACAATGGGTATGTTGTTGAGATGCCCATTCTCCCCCAGAAAAGTAGCAGGAGAGCCTTCGTGGGTTATAATTTTTCTTCCCAATTTGAAGGAAGTAACGGAAGCAGAGAGAAGCATGCCTGCACAGGGTGAGGTCAAGCATCTGCTGAAAGGAAGGCTCACGATGACAGCTGGGGAACCTCATTACTGCCACTGCATTTCCCGTCGGCCACCATCAGGAGCCTGACGGGGAGCCGGTGGAGACAACGTGGAAGTGACAGGCTCCACGCCTGGGAGCGGGATGGATGCCCTGACATCCATACGGCTTCATCGCTAAGAAGCGGGGTGTCACAAATCTAATATTTGGTCAGATTACTGGCCATGACACGATCAATGGCCAGTGAAATGTGTGGGTAGAAAAGCAGCTTCCAAGTCAGGCGCGCTCTGGATGGCCACTACAAGAAACTCTGAGTGGCCTGCCTCACCGATGACATGATCAAAGTTCTTGTATTAATTCAACACTTACTGGGTACCAGATGCCAGGCACAGAATTAGTTACTGGACATACAGAGGCTCTTATGGACTGAATTGTGTCTCTCCAAAATCATCTGTTGAATTCCTAACCCCTAATATATCGGGACGTGACTATATCTGGAGACAGGGCCTTCGAAGAGGCAAGTAAGTCAACATGAGGCCATTCAGGTGCATGTTCATCCAGTCGGACTGGTGTCTTCATAAGAGGAAGAGATTTGGGCTCCCAAAGAGACACCAGGAGTTCGCAGATGGTGGAGAGACCAAAGGGGTGAGAGGTGGGGGGCAGGGCACAGCAAGAAGGCAGCCATCTACAGGCCAAGGAGAGTGGCCTCAGAAGGAGCCAAATCTGCTGGCACCTTGATCTTGGACTTCTAGCCTCTGGAACAGGGAGAAAATTAAGTAGATACCCTGCTCTGTGGTGTTTTGTTACAGCCGCCGAGCGGACCGTGACAGCGGTGACCGACACAAGGTCCTCACCCTACCAAGCTTGCAAGCTATTGAAGAACTCACAGTCCATGCCCATGTAAGCAAACAAAAAAGGGAGGTCACTAGAGGCCCTTTTAAACATTGCCTAGACAGCCAGAGGCAGTAAAAGAACCAGGACCAGGAATTCCAGCGAATATTTGGATGGATTTTGTTATGGCCCATGTGGCTATTACCCTTTATTTCTGAATTGAGAGTGAAACGTATTATCACTCTGCTTCAACATGAGAAAGCAAGAAGTCCTGCACGGATCATGCAGTGGGGGAAGGAGGAAGTCTAACACATCTGACCTAAAAGGTTCAATGCAAAAGAACCGTGTGGCTAAGTCCACATCACGTGCAGACACATCACAAATATGTGGGCTTCAACATGACCAGTAGAAGCAGAGACCTGTATATTTTTATGATCACTACACAGTTGCTTATTTTAGATTGTTTTCTTGAAATTTGTTAGTTATTTCTTTTTAACCTCACTGCCCCATACTTACTGCCTCAAAGGAAGCATAACATAAGATAAAAATACAGAAGTTGCTACCCGGAGTTCAACAGGTTAAAAGAGAGCTGAAAATAGCTCCCAGGCATGTCATAGGGTTGGCTGACTACTTAATCCTTTGATATGTAAGAGAAATGGAAATGTTCTAGTCTGAAGAGCTACCAACTGTCCAAAAACCTTTCTTGTCCTGGGGAATTTTGAGCATAGCCACTGGGGGACTGAGTTCAGTATTCCCGAAGAAAAGGGCAAGGCTGTTGTTTGCTGACCAGATTAAAACTGTGACAGAATGCCGAATTCCTGTTGTGTGGCTAATAAGCTCATGGTATGTTCAGATACTGTGATTCCGTCCAAACAGGCATGAGCCCCTGTTGTATAGGAACGGGAGAGGGTACAGTCTCAAATGAAGGAAGAAGTCACAACTTCTGTGTGGGGCAGCTGAAAAGCTCCGCCACACACCGCTGAGGACATGAGGAGACCCAGGGCTGGCACCCAGAATGAGGATGGGGTGGAAAGGGCCTGATGCAGGTGGCAAGTTAAAATCTCCTCCTTGGTCTTAAGAACGGTTGGCAGGCAAAACTGGAGCCTCCCAGTCAAGTCTGAATGTTAGATACACAACAAATTGTTTTCAGTTATAAATATATCTCATGCAACATTTGGAATGTGTAATATTTGGGATGTACTTATACTAGAAAGTTCTTTGATATGTATCTGGGATTCAAATTTAACTCAGCGTCCTGTATTTTGTTTGTTTGTTTTGGTCCTCTTTTTTTATTTGCTGGATCTGGCAATACAATCTTAATGGCAGATACCAGTTTCATCGCAGAAAGGAAGTAAGATTTGTTCCCTGTTTGTGACGATGGGCCTAGAGCTGAGTCATGTTGTCTGTGAAACTGTACCCATCTTTTGGGGTTAGATCTGAACAATCTCTCTACATGGTATATGGTACCAGAACCAGCAGGTCTAGAAAGATCAGGAAACCACACAGTATAAACCTGACAGCTTATCCTTCTGGAGTTCTCTTGGCGTTCTAGTCTTTTCTAGTCCCTTAGCATCTAATGAAGTCTTCTAGAATTCCAGGCTGTCTCAGCTGCTAAGGGGACAGACCTGAGGAAACGATTTGGAGACACACTATGGCAGAAGTGTTAAAAGCAAATCCCAGTCCCCCCGGGGACAGCAAGTGCTGAAATCAAGGAGACAGAATTGAAGCCATTTGGCCAGCTTCCCCTTCCTACCTGGGAGGCTGTAGGACTTGTTTCATAGAAGGAAGCAAATGCTTCCCCAAGTGTGAAGAAATCACACAGAACGCAAAGGCTCCCTGGTTCTGTTGTAGCTGCTCCTTCCATCTCCAGTCAAAGGATTTCTCAATCTGTCAACTGACATTTAGAGAGAACTCAGCGGGTGCCAAGCACTGTGTCAGTCTGGAGATTTAATAGCCCTGGGCATTGCCTGCACCCCAGAGAGCGTCTGGTTTCGCAGGGATCCCCACACTGCTCTTAGACTCAGCCCTGGGCCTGGACCTTGCTGTCCAGCCCACCACCTGCATTACCTCACAGAGGCTCGTTCAGTTCCGACCTATTGCACTTCAGTGTGGGGGAACCACGAAACACATTACAGACACTCATATTGTGCTCGGGGTCCCTTTAATAATTCACATAAGCCCGGAGTTCTTGACTTTCGTTCCAGCTTGTTCACATACCCAGCAGCTCAGCCTGCCCCTCACCCTAAGCCATTTATTTGGTTCCCACACATTGCCGCGCGTTCCAGGTATATTTGAGCTGAATAACCACGTCCAGGGAACTGCCCACTCCCCGTCGCTATCACACTGCCCTATTTCATGGTCCTAGTTGCACATATCGCTACCTGCAATTATTTCCTTTGTCTGTTTGTATGTTTGTTTATTATGTCTTCCTAAATTAGAATGAAAACATCATAAAAGAAGAGAACTCATCTTTCATTCACGATTGAACTTCCAAAGCCTAGAACAGTACCCAACACTGGTAGGCACTTAACAACTGTTCATTTAATGGGTAAGAATCTGAATGAATGAGGGATCAACCAAACTGTCTGTTGCAGGCAACCTGTGACCTGTATGGGGTGGATCCCATCCCCTGGCCCCGGCTGCACTTGGAAGATCTTAACTGTGTCTTCTAAGGATGATGAGCACATGCTGTTTTCTCAGGGGCATGCCTGGTACTGTATTTGTCTTCCTTATTGAGGTCAAGGGCACCAGCTGGGCATCCACACTGCGAGCCTGGGAATCAGCCTAGTCTCCCCCTTTTCTATCTTCTTCCCTCTGCCTTGACATTATAACCCAGTACTGTTTCTTCCACTCAGTGGTGAGGACCTAGCCATCCCCACCTCCTCCAAGTGTATTAGCCAAGGTTCTCCAGAGAAACAGAATAAGGTCAATAGGATGCATGTGTATATATGTGAGCCTGCTTCTCTTGTCCTCCCCAAAAGTTTGAGAGAACCCAATTCCCTATGTTATGTCCCTTTGTAGTTGAAATACCTAGAGAGGTCACCTCTACCACTCCCCCAGTTTTACTGACATATAAAATTGGCATGCAGCACTGTATAAGCTTAAAGCATACAGCATAATTACTTGACTTACATATATTGTGAAATGACCAACACAGTAAGTTTAGTTAACATCCATCACCTTATATAGATAATCAAAAAAGAAAAGAAAAGAAAAAATATTTTTTCCTTTCGTTGAGAACCTTTGGGATTTACTCTCATAGCAACTTACAAATATATCATACGGGAGTGTTAATTACAATCATTGTGTTGTGTACTACATTCCCAGGACTTAATTATCTTATAACTGGAAGTTTGTACCTTTTGACCCCCTTCACTGGGGACCTTAATCTTTTCTCTTAAAGCCTTCTGCTGATTGGATGAGGCCACCCCCATGATGGAGGGTAATCTGCTTTAGTCAAAGATTTAAATGTTAATCACATCCAGAAAACCCTCCACAGCAACATATAGACTGATGTTTGACCAAACATTGGCACTGTAGCCCAGCCAAACTGACACATAAAATGAACTGTCACAGATGCCTCTCTGCGTCCATCCCAATCTCCCCCAGTGCGCCTTCAGTACTGCAGCAGATGGAAAGCTAAAAACTCTATTCCTAAGGCTCCCTTGCAGCTAGCCTTCTTAACAGGGCTGGGACTAGGGGGACACAAGTAAGGCACCTCATGCACACAATTTAAGGGGACATCAACAAATTCAATCCAGACAAATAATGCTAATGCAATATTTTCAAAAATTAAAATGTTATGCACCATTACATTATGTATTACAATATTATTACGTTCCCTTTTGCCTTTGGCTCCAACACAGCTTGGCATGTCACTAGCTTCTTAATCTTAAAGGGTTCCACCAGTAAGATGCACTCACATGAAATCCAGAAAGCAGAAGTGAGATGGAAGATATCTTGCTATGCTAGTTTCTGTTGGCAAGCACAATTATGTTCCAGCACCCAGGCACTTGCGGCAATTAGGACTGCAAGGCGTGGGCTGAGGCATGCATGTTTTGCTGTTGCAGATGGAATGGGTACAGCATAGTTCTAGAACCACTACTTGTGACAGCAGCGCCTATTACAGCTAGGGTAGATTCTTCCTGAAATTGACAGTGCTGACCCTGGCCTCCTAATTCCCCTCTTTTCTTATTGAGATGAGGGTACAATTCCCAAGTGGGCCATTTTGCAGTGTTGTTCATTCTTAGAGGTTGGCCTGGAATCTGCTTCTTCTGCCTTTCCAGAAATGTTAGAAAGAACCCAGTTCCTTACCTCATATTCCTTTCTGCTTGAAATGCCTAGAAAGGCTGCTGTTTCCTGTGCCTGAACCCCAACCAAAGCCATCACCTCTCTTAGATTCATGTCATCCCTCCCAGCCCCACCATCCCGCCCTTATTCAGGTCCCCTTTTAAATATCCCCTACCCTCTCTACTATGGTTTTCATTTGACCTTCAACTCTCCATCTTTACACATTTCCTTTTCTGCATTCTCTACTCCCCACCCACATGGAATTGTCCTCTTCCCTGTGGGTCACACTTTACTATGTAGATTCACCCTGTTGCTAAAGATTTAAGTAACCATCAGCACATCTTATGGGAAGTCCAATGTCAAAAATCCAATACGGAAGATCTATAGAATTTCTTTAGATTCTCAAGGAGCTTACATTCCTCTCCTACCTTCTATCCCCACTGAATTCTTCATTTCTTGATTTCGCACATTCTGTATACTCTCACAAAGTTGTTTTTAGGCATAGAAGACCTTACCGAACACTAACATGCAAAGCAAAAAAGTCCTGTATCTTCTCTGCCATGCTGCTCAGCAATCCCTGACTTCATCTTTTCTTGTCTATTTGCCACATGCCCTCAAGAAAGAAAGGAAAATTACTCATTTTTCTAATTTTTTTTAAAAGATTTTATTTATTTGACAGAGAGAGACACAGTGAGAGAGAGAACACAAGCAGGGGGAGTGGGAGCGGGAGAAGCAGGCTTCCTGCTGAGCAGGAATCCGCAGGTGGGGCTTGATCCCAGGATCCTGGGATAATGACCTGAGCCAAGGCAGATGCTTAATGACTGAGCCCCCCAGGTGCCCCCATTTTTCTAATTTTCTAAGGTGCTTCATTTCTTCTCCCCTCTCTGTATAGATTTTGTCCTATTGTTCTACATCCAGTTGGCCAATCAACATTTTCTTCCTATAAATGTCATTACTTCTCAAGGAAGACTTCCTCCAGAGCTTAGCTTGGGAATATGAGCTGGTAAGAGCTAAATTACTGCAGATAATCGTATCAAGGTACTAGGAGTTCATGGGAGCAATCTGGAAGAGATGAGAAAGACACAGGAGAGGACCAGGAAATGGCTAGAAGACAGAACACTCCACAAGGTCACAAGATCTGGCCAGTGAGAATGGGGAAGGGAGGTGGGGAAAGGACTTTTAAGAACAAAAAGGTCTGGTGTTCAACTAAAGCACCACAGATGGAGATCAGGTAGCATTTAGGGTCACAGGCTCTGGGTGTCTGACCATGCTGAAAATTCAACTCTACCACTAACTAGCTCTGTGACTGGTAAATTCCTCAACTTCTCTTACATTCCTTTCCTTTATTTTGATAAAACGGGATAATAATTGTTTGTTTTTTTTTTAAGTCTATTTCCCATGACTATTGAAGGATTAAATAAGATAATATATGAAAAGTATCTGACAAAACAAGCCAGTTGTCTGGAAATGTTGGCTTTGATGATGACAAAAACAATGTTGAGCAGGTGCTATTATTACTGCCATGTAAATTGACATTATCTCCCTAAATCTTCAATTCAAAGCCTGTGAGTTTGTTCAAGAATATTACAACAACTGAATTCCCCATTCCAGTCAAAGCAATCATGAAAACAAGGTCAGGCAAATCCATAAACTGCCCAAATCCAGCAGAAGCTATCGCTCCTGGACACAAGGTGCAAGTTCCTTGGGAAGTAACCAAAACCTTGGAGTTTAGACTTTCCTAAGGCTGGGGATGGAGGGAGGGGTCAATTGCACCAGATCTGAAAGGGTTGGGACAACCCAGCTGCCACCTGCATTAACTGGGCCTTGATCAGCCACTATAGAGATGCCACTGCATGGCAGGCCGAGCTGTCCTCTGCCACTCCTTGTGGCTATCACTGTCAGCACTGCTGTGTTGAGAATTCTGAAGAGTTGCCCAACTTCAACTTGAGCTTGTAAGACCTTGACTGATTAAGGGTGCCTGTCTTGACCTGGAAATGTTCCATCTACGTCTAGAGTCAGCAAACTAGAGCCCATGGGCCAAACCCAGTCCACCACCTGTTTTTGTAAGACCCCTGAGCTGAGAATGCTTTTTCCATTGTCAAATGGTTGAGAAATTTTATAAAAGAAGATTTCATGGCACATGAAAATAATATGAAAGTCAAATTTTAGTGTTCATAAACAAAGTTTTGAATTTGGTTAATTTAAAAAGTTGTGGGAATCTACTCTTTCACTTTTGTTATTAAGAGTGCCTACATCACATTCAAGATTGTATCACTCAGCCCAGAAAGCCAAGTAAAATATTTACTATCTGGCCCTTTACAGAAAAAGTCTGTCACCCCTGTTTTACATAATCCAGAGGAATCCAAGCTATTGCCACACCGTGCCTTCTCCCTCTTCCCCTCAAGGCTGTGCTTACTGTTTTTCACTAGATTTTATCACATAGAAGTTGTGGGTGGGAGCGCAAGGGGCCTCTGGCTCGATTTCCTTTCTTTTGGTAGAAATTTTCTAAGTTGTCCCCTTAGTGACAAATACATGGTAAGTCAATAAGGCAAGGCCGGTTGATTTTTTTTCTTTTTTTCTTTTATCAAATACTAAAATTGAGTTAGTAGCTCTCACCCTCCTCTGCTTTAATGACTGAAGGCCCACATCTAGCTCATGATGCAAGGTTCTCAGTGTTTCTTTTATTTTCATGGTGACTGCCAGGTCTACTTCAGCTAGCTTTTATTCTTTTCTTTAAAAAAAAAAAAAGATTCCTTATCTGCTCACTACCACCCACCTCTCCTCTCTGACTAATTGCAGACACCTGAAAAGGATTTGCTTTCTCAGTGAGACCTAGGACTTGGCTACAGTGTCTGCCAGTTGGGTAGTGTTCTCACGTCTATGGCCTTGCACATCTTCCCCACCCCAAGAAGGTAGGCACCTTCCCCTTCTCCCTAAAGTACCGGGTGCCCTTTCTCTAGAAAAACTGTGTGAACTTTGAATTTTTTCAATGTAATAATGTCCCTGATAATTACATTATAATATCAATGGACCTTATCTTCATTTCTGATAGTTCTTCAATTGGCACTGACTCCTGAAACTTTCTCCTTCTTGGCCCCACCCCCTGTCAAGCGCGTTAATCATCTGTTAAATGTGTAAGAGCTTGAACGGAGTTGCCTTTATTTTAAAAAGGAGCCTGTGGAGACTCTTTCAGAGGAGAGAAAAGTCCTTTACAGATGAATAATAATACCCTAACTATATGTTCTGGGGTTTCTATTTTTCTTCTTCAGATTTTCTTAGAGTTTGCACCAGAGTAACGATATTCCCTCTTCTCTGAAAACTTCTCTCCTGAAGCCCATTTACTCATTCACCAACCATTTACTTCATTTTTCTTAATTGATTTCACTAAAACAATATAAGCTCTTTTTGACAAGTCCAACAATAGAGTTGTAAAGAAAATCACCCTTCCCTCCTTCCTCCAATCCCGCTCACTGGGTAAGCCAAAGATTGAATTTAGGATTTCTCCCATCCACTTCACTATATTCAGATAGACAAAAAACACATGTTTTTCTATCTTTTACAAAAAGATAGATGCATATCACTCTGAGGTTATAATCAGTATGTGTGGATCTAATTCATTCTTCTTAGTAGTTGCATGTTATTCCATCGTAGAACTGTTGATGTCTTTGGGGGATAGACTTTCAACTCACCAAACATTTACTTGCACAAAATAAATGCCAGACCCTTTGATAAATGGTAGAGAGAGGAAAATTCACAACACTTCATCTTTGATGTGAAAGTCAAGGTCCCATCCGGGAGATTAAACAAATGATTGTATGTGAACATGAAGTGCTACAAGAGGAGTATATAGTCATACAGAGAAGGAACAGAGAACTTGGAAGGGGATTCAGAATATTCTGGAGATAAAAGCAACAGATAAGGGGGGAAGGCCCAGGCTTAGGGAACAGCATGTGCAAGGCCAGGGAAGCTTGAAGGAACATGGCCCACCCTCAGGAAACAGGGTAATGCACAGTGCTGAGCAGTTGGAAAAGGGCAGAATGTTAGGCCGGCACCAAAGTGAATGGACTTGGATACCAAGCTTGTCTGGACTCAACCAGTGGGCTGAGAGTAAAGGGGAAATGTATAAGGGTTTTAAGCAGGAGAATGGATCCTGTTTTCAGAAAGATGTCTGGAGAACATCTGGGGGGTGAATTTGTGAGGAAAGACCAGATAACAGGAGATGACAAGAAGCAGTTGACATCATCTAGTCAAAAGAGGGTGATGGCCTGAGGCAGGGCAGTGGCCAGAGAATGGAGGGCAGAGGATAGGAATTCGCTTTTTGAGGTGAGCCCAGGAGGACCTGTGGATAGACTGAAGGCATGGTGGTGCAGGAGGGCTTTTAGCTTAGGTGATCAGATGTACCCACCGAAGGAAACGCAGGGAGAGGTGATGACTTCAGTTTTGCGTGTGTTGAGTTTGAGATGCCTATGAAAACATCTTGGGCTTTTTGAACATTTTCCAAATACGTGGCAATAATGGCCCTCCTAAGGTACTTCATCTAACTCTGTGATAGGTTTTCCCCCTTCACAGAGAAAAAGGAATGAAATGACTCAGTAGGGTTCCAACCACGGAGTCCAGTCTCAGGAGGTGGGAGCTATGCAGCAGCAGGGACTCCACTAGCACACTCAGTGCCTCTGAGGGAAGTCTGAGGGCCTCCTCCAGCCGGCAAACTGCGAAATGTGACCCTCTGAGTAGATCAGTAAGGAGACAGTATCTTTCCACGGGGCTGAAGCGTGCGTGTCAGTGGCCAGGGCAATGGACTGTGGATAACATACGTGGTGCCAACCCCAGTCAAGCCCTTGAGTGCAAGTGCCGTCCCCACATTCATAGGAGAAGCCCCAAAGGCAGCCTGTCCTTAATGAGTATTTCTTCTGGAGTGACCATGGTCCCCAGTGACCTCTTAATTGCCTAAGCTAACCAATATTTGTCATTCCACATCTTACTTTATTCAGTAAACACACAACATGCCACTCAATGACAAGCACGCTGGAGGTCAGAGACACACCATAAAGGGCAAGACTTGCCCTTAAGATCCTCTTGGACCAGTAGAGAAGTCCAAAGTGACGACCTCCAAATCCCATTAGCACAAGATGAATGCTTCCAAGCCAAGAGGTACAAAGTATAGCAGTGTGACAAAAATAACAGATACTTTGGGTGGAGTTACAGAAAGCTTCAGGAAGCAAATGGCAGAGACTTTTCCAGGGTAAGCAGGAATCCCCAAGATGATCGGGGTTCCCAGAAGGAGCTTCCACTGGGGGGAAGCCTGTGGTTGCCAGAGTCAGAGGATTGGCTCCATCAGAACCATCTATAAAGCTTTGTAGGACCCCAACAATGGGGATCTTTTCAATTTAAAAAAACCTGACAAGGTAAGGAAAATTAAGGAATTCATCCTTGGAGAAGACCACTCTTTTCTCTTGGGGACAATTCACTACTATTGTTTTCGAAGTACAAGGCGTAGAAACTTAGCTGGAGGGAGAGACTGATGCAGAAGGTCTAGACAGCTCTGCAAGATGAAGGGGCTGCTGAGGAAGATGCCTCCAATTCAGGAACTTTCAGGAATGTGCCCAGAGGAAGACTCCCAATAGAAGATGATTTTGGAGGGTTGGAGGGGAGGCAAAGTGTCTTATCAGTTCGGGGTGCTATAACAAATTAACATTGAGTGGGTGGCTTAAACAGCAAACATTTACTTCTCACAGTTCTCAAGGCTGGTAAGTCTAAGCTGAAGGTGCCAGTGGATTCGGTTCCAGTGAGGGCCTGCTTCCTCACAAACATCCTGGTGATGGCAGGAAGGAACTTGAAACTGGGGTAGAGAAGGCGAGAGAAGATGGGAAGAAGGCCCTCTGGGGCAGGACATGGGTAAGGTCAGGGTATGGGTAAGGTCAGGGAACAAGGATAGCGCTAACCATCCAGTAACTTCTCTAATGGCGAGAAGGGCCATGTCATTTCAGGAGCTGTAGTGTCTGATATTGGACATCACCTGGTTTCCTATTTTGCACTGTCTTTAGTCTTCCTGCTAGTTAAGGTTTATTAACCCCTCATGAAGTGTAAGCTGGTGGTGGTGACGCCCTCGGAGAAAGAGGAGGAGGGTCAGTCGCAACCAAGAAAGGAAAGGGAGATGCCAAACAGATCAAGGAAAAAGTCGAGGGCAGGAGATCTGAGCTGGGTTAACGAGAAAAAGAAAAAACAAGGAAAATCTCGGATACTTCTTCCCTTCAGCCCAGGAACCCTCAGAGGCATTTAGGAGGGAAATTAAATTCCTGTGGAGATAATACATCATGGAAGCTTGAGTTCTTTCATGTGGTTGTAGTTATTTCTCTGAATCCAAAGAGCTGGAGGACTTGAAAAATGAAATATAAATATAGACTTCCTTTCTGTGTCTGTCTGTTCCAGAGAATTCTGATTCCGAAGGTTTGTGGTAGGGTTGTGCCCAGATGGTTCTGATGGGTCGCTAGGCTCAGAGGCCATGGCGACAAGCTCTGGAGACCAGGAAAGTTTCAAGGAGGTGGGTTTTGTTTTAGAAAGCTCCCCTTGGTGTCTGGGCGATGGTGGGCTGACAGGGCAGACGTTAGAGTGGGAGGTTCTGTCAGAACTTGTGGCCACCTGACCCTGGGCCCTCCCCAGGCTTCCTGTGATGCGGGCTCGCAGGGCACCTGTCATTCGTCCTGCCATTTTTTCTCCCCACCTTCTTCCTCCCAGTGAGCATTCTCCTTGGCAGCGAAGTGTCTTTCATTTGTAATCCCCACCGTCTGTTGCTGAAGGAAAACAAAAACCAGCGTGTTTGTGTTTCATCAGCATGCCACCTCTGGAACACGGGACAGAGCCAAGGCCACGTGGACCTAATATTTGACTCCCAGCTTTGGAATCCTGCTAGCTTCTACCTTTTACATCTTATCAGAAAGTCAGGAAATTGCTAAAGCAACCCGCCCCCCCCCCCCCCCCCCCCCCCCCCCCCNCCCGTTTCTGCACTAGGCTGGGCGCAGCTCGAGGGTCAGAAGAGGCTCGGCGTCCCCAGCCAAGGGCTCCTCCAGTTCCCTACTTGACAGTTAAAGGCTGAAAAAAGTTTTGGATGCAGCCAAACTTACAAAATGACATTTGATACGTGTGCTTAATTAAAGCTGAGAATAGGCAGACTGCTTTAGGGGATTTTCTCCCCTGAGAAATGCGTCCTGTGCCCTAAATTGGGGGGACAAAATGTAACAATTACGGAGCATAATACAAGGAATTGTCTCTAGAGCCAGCAGCCTCCCGGGCACCTCCCTTTTTAATGTAAATGTGGGCAATACCCGGAAACAGGCCGGCACGGTGTTTGCGCTGCCAGCTCTCTCCACGCTAGCTGGCGTCTTAGGTAAACATGCCCCCGGCCACGAAGCGTGGCCGCAGGTGAGCGCGGCGGCCTCTTCCACCCAGTGTCTCCCCTCTACGTTCTGATTAGCATCTCTTAGATCGGCTGTAAGCTCGCGGAGGCCAAGGACAAAAGGCACTGTACCGGAACTTAAAACAGCAAGTGCCTTCCCCGGGGAAAAACCTTCCACACATCATTCTTTTCCAAACAGCAGGAGAAAGCTTACAGCTAAAGGGCTTTCTGCCTCTGGTCATGAGCACTTTAACAGAGCACTTTAACACTTCACACGGAACACGAAGCTGTCTGCAGTGCATCTATAAACGTGGTCTCCGTAGCAGAATGTAATCCCTGCGCTCTAGCACGAAGCAATACGTGCGTTACCTACAAGCGCGTGCCTCGTTACAGGAGCGTCACACATCGCGCTGACGTTTGTGCGAGTAACAACCGTAGAGAATTCAAAATGCTGATTGTCGTTTTTCAGAGTCAAGCATTTGTTTGGGGAGAACAAGGCCACAGCGCATATTGTTCTAACAGTATGGCCAGCAGCTGGCTTTACCACAATGAGACCCATTGTTGGGTAAATGGAGTCCCTCAGGTGAATGTAATTATGCAAATCCTTCCCTAACTACCCGAGCTCTCTTGGCCCTCTCCCCGGTGGCCTCCCACCAGTGGGAACGCTGTCACATTTCATTATGGGAGGCCTCACTTGTTTGCGGGGAGTGTCCTCCCCACATCCTTAGGTCTGAGGGCCAGAGAGAACCTGCCTCTGGCCTTGCCCCCGTAGGCCTGCTGGGCCCACTAAGGAACTCACTGGAAGACCAAATCCTTTCCACCAACGGACACATTTCTTCACAGGTGTCAAACATTGAAAAACATACCTTTAATTTCCTAAGGTGCTGTTGACCCGAGTCAAGGCAGGTCTGCACACAGGTCATTCTAATGGGGTGAGAATGGTAGGATAGGGTCCTTTGCTAACGATGACGGAAGTTAAGTGGACCCACGGTCAAGTGTTATACACTACACGCACACACACACACACAGAGTCTTCATTCACTGCAGAACACTAGCATCCCCAATCCACAGACATGAGAAAACGGAATTATGTTGCTTATTTATTAACACAACCATAGACATAACTAGAAATAGGGAACCTGGACAAAAAGATCTCTTGGAAGTCCCCACCTTTTTAAATTTACATGAGTCACTCAGTGTGCAGGGGTCATTTTTTCCACATTTTTGGTGATTTCCCACTGTCACCAAAATAGAACCCTGTCTACAAGCAGGTCCCACATAAATGTTGAGGGAACACAAAATGAAACTAACCTCTGTTTACTTTCTAGAACTAGTTCAATGAAATTAGACATTATTTTAATTATCATATATTATTAATGAATAATATTTCATAGTTCAACATTCTGTTTGTTGTGCTCTTTGCACAGCAAAGAATTATTGATAAGAGAATGAATGTCAAGTAAAATACAATGATGGTGAACCAAATAATGATTTTCTGGAGAAAATAAAACACTTAAAGAGTTTTAAAATGTGGAACTACTAATTACAAAATGTATTTACTTTAATTTTTTTTTTTAAAGTGGGCTCCATACCAACATGGAGCCCAGCGCAGGGCTTGAACTCAACAACCATGAGATCAAGACCGGAGATGAGACCAAGAGTCAACCACTTAACTGGCTGAGCCACCCAGGCACCCCCAAAATGTATTTACTATAAACCTAACTTGACCATAATATCCTCAAAAGGTGATCCTCAAAGAATGAGATACTTTAAATCACAGAGGTTCTGTAAAACATGTAAATCGTCAATGAGGATATGAGGCTAAGTTTGGGTTCATGGAAGGAAAAGGTGAAATTTAGTGTACAAGAACTCTTATAATTCACAGCTGAGATGATGCATGATGGAGATTGTAAGAGAGGACATTTGCTTGTCCCTGATGTCACACAAAAACAATATAACTATTTGGGAGGGAGCTGGAAGATAAGGAAAGCTATGTGGGGGTAAGTGAATAGGGTTCTGTGTATTTTTAAGTTTTTCCTATATCCTGTATCCTGTTCCTTTTTTTTTTTTTTAGATTTTATTTATTTATTTGACAGAGATAGAGACAGCCAGCGAGAGAGGGCACACAAGCAGGGAGAATGGGAGAGGAAGAAGCAGGCTCATAGCAGAGGAGCCTGATGTGGGGCTCGATCCCATATTGCTGGAATCACGCCCTGAGCCGAAGGCGGACGCTTAACTGCTGTGCCACGCTGGCGCCCCTCCTGTTCCATTTTTTAAAAAGGAAAGAAAACTGGGCTCTGGTAATAAAATATAGTTTTGCATAATCTTCCATATTAATCCAAGGGATCCTAGGTTTAGGTGTAAGGATTAGAAATAGATTCATGCATTCGAACCTACTGCGATTATAGTCAAGATTTGTAAAAGGGCACGTATCTATCATATGGAGGAAATATGAAACAAGTCCACTAACTAAACTGTTTCATCACATCCAGATTATGATAGTTTGAATTTGTTATTATTTTTAGCTGTGATTTGTTTAGTCCTTTCCATTGACAATAAACTGCGCCCAGTACTTTATTCATTTGAACATCTTCATTCTTTAAATAATCGCATGAGCTAGGAGTTATCCCCATTTTACAGAAGAGGAAGCTGAGGCCCAGATACCTTAAGGAGGAAACATAAACAAGAAAGGAAACAAATCCATCAGAAATAGGCCCTCATGTGGAGTGAATCCTAGGGACCCCTTCGCGGCCTCTTCTCTGATTCCCCCTCCTGGAGAGCTTGGCCTTGGTGACTCCAAGCACAAGGGTTTCGAGGCTGTGAAGCTGGATTATCAACTGTCAGGAGTCTAACTGAAGCTGGGTCGTCCTCAGCGCTTGCTGGAAAAGCCCCCAGTAAAAGCTACCAAGACGTCATGTCACGGGCACGTCCTGTACTCACTCCTAGAAGCACCTGCTGTGTTGCGAAATGTTTGCACGTGGGATAAGGAAAAGAACTAAAATAATGAAAAACATTTTATGCAAAAGTCTGCCTCAGTGGAGCAGGCAAGGAGTTGCACCCCATATTCTATATACAAAGCACAGTTTTTCGCTTTTCAACTGATTATGTATATGGATTTTAAACAATCCCTGAGGCGCCTGGGTGGCTCAGTCAGTGAAGCGTCTGCCTTCGGCTCAGGTCATGATCCCAGGGTCCTGCGGGGAGTCTGCTTCTCCCTCTGCCCCTCCCCCCACTCATTCTCTCTCTCTCTCTCTCTCTCTCTCAAATAAATAAAAATCTTTAAAATGGGGCGCCTGGGTGGCACAGCGGTTAAGCGTCTGCCTTCGGCTCAGGGCGTGATCCCGGCATTCTGGGATCGAGCCCCACGTCAGGCTCTTCCGCTATGAGCCTGCTTCTTCCTCTCCCACTCCCCCTGCTTGTGTTCCTTCTCTCGCTGGCTGTCTCTATCTCTGTCAAATAAATAAATAAAATCTTTAAAAAAAAAGAGAGAGAGAGATTTAAAATAAATACATTAATTAAATTAAATAAGCAATCCTGGCCACAGAATTGTCCTGACAGCCCGGATCCTTGCCCTGTTCCTGTTTATCATTCCTATCAGTTTCTATAAGAGAGCGAATTCTTTACCAAGAACCAAATCACATCAACTCTACAATATAGGGCAGCAAAAGAATGGTCAGGATTGAGCCGAATCAGCACTAAAAGTATTTTTGAGGCCCAGAGTTAGTTATTTATATAAAATTCTTATTGTAGTTACACTTTGCTGCCGGTTAACCCCTGCTTTCCTCGGGCCAGTGGCATTGCATTCTGGGAGACCAGGGCCGAGCTAGGGCCCCAGAAAGCTAAATCACACCTCTCCTTTCAAGATATTCTAAAACCATAGACGTCAGCGCTTAAAAAAAGAACAACACCCCCCACCACCACCACATCTCAACTTTAAAGATCTTTAATAACCTGTCAAAGAGGCAGTTTTGCAACTATAGGAGTAGGAGGCAGGAAATAGAAATCTTTTTCTTACGTTGTAGTTTGGGGCTTAAGTATTGAAAAGAAACAGTCTCTTGTAGCTTTTCACAGCTGAGGAGGCAAAAGCGGGTCTGGCTGTAAATCTGACATCTCTTCCGCCTGAAGTTGTCAGCCCAGAAACACTACTGCCCATTGATCCCAAGTCAGAGCAGTGGTTTCTTGGGTTGTTAGAGGGGTTTTTTTGGCTGCCAGGCTGACAGCAATGGAAAGCCTAGAAATGACAACTGAACAATAGAAAAATTCCACCATGTTGTTATTAATCACGAAGAAGGAAAGCCTGTTCCCTTATACTAGTAGGAAAAACCAACGGCAGGGGACTCAGTCCCATTGCTTCCCTCCCCTCTGACCAAACTCAGGAACCAAAGCAATCAGACAAGTGTAAGATGGATGTGAAGGGGGAGAAAGCCAGTCCAAGGGCCAGATTGTCCCATTTTCTTAGAAAAAGTATCTTTGTAACTAGGGTGGAGTGCCTTACTATCAGATAAAGGCTAGTATAGCAGCCTGAACAATGGAGTGACTAATAAATAGTTTATTATTTGATGGTGATGATTAATACAACAAAGTGCCAATAAGTAACTCAATACTCAATCCCAATTGAGAAGATTTTATCAACTGCTTTTTTGAAGTTTGCATGAAAATGTGAACAATTATTTACCTGAATAATCTTTTCTCGTGTGTATATATAGAAAGTGGATGCTCTTAGGTACCTCCTAGTTTAAAAAAATAAGCAAATAAAGCATTCTATTTCATTTTTCCACCTATTCTTTTCTTTGTTATTCCTCTTCCAGACACTTCCAGGGTCAATTCAAAGCTGCTCTCTCCTCTCTGTGAACAATGAAGAATGGGGCCACCTGCCAGCTTGGAAGTGTCCATGCCTGAGAGCGTTGTCTTTCTCCTGAGTATTAGCTGTGCTTTATCACTAGTAGTAAAGATACAAAGTAACAGTAAGAACATGTGGGAGAAGGAGAATGAATCCCAACCATTTTCACTTTTGAAATTTCCCTTCTAATTCGAATGGTCTGCATGCTCATTTTTGCTTGGTAGCTAATTTAATATGTACGGAAGGACACATCCTACTTTCTTTTACTGAACATTACATAGCAAGCCTTTTCCTTGCTTTTTTATAGGGTACCTGTTATTTCAAATGGCTGCGTTATGCTATAGTTTAGTTAATGTCTTATTTTTTTCTTCCTTCCCTTCTTCCTTCTAACTTCTTAACTTCCTACTCCCCTTCCTTTCTTCCTTTCTTCCTATCATAAATCCTACTGCTTTGGGACGCCTGGGTGGCTCAGTCGGTTAAGCATCTGCCTTCGGCTCAGGTCATGATCCCAGGGCCCCAGCACTGAGTTTCTCATCATCGGGCTCCTTGCTCAATGGGGAGCCTGCTTCTCCCTTTGCCTGCCACTCTCTCTCTCTCTCTGACAAATAAAAAATAAAATCTTATTTTAAAAAATCCTACTGCTTCTTATTTATTCTGGCTTTTTTTTTTTTCTGACCTGGGATTACTGTGTCAAGGCAAACAATGATTTTTTTTTAATTCTTTATATGTGGTACTAACTTGCTTTCCAAAATATTTGCAGCCATTTCCATTGTCAGCAGGGATAGATGAGTATATCCAATCCCATAGGCCTCTTCTAATAGTATGAAGTATGTCTGAATTGCCAAGGTTGCTAATTTTAAATCTTTGTGTTAATTATGTTTCCTCATGTTCAAATCATTCATTTATTCACTGAATTTTTTTATTCTTTAAATAATAAAGAATTTGCTGTATTTGGGGAGCCTGGCTGGCTCAGTAGGTAAAACATGCAACTCTTGCTCTCAGGGCACGAAGCTTACTTAAAAAAAAAAAAAAAAAAAAAAAAATTTGCNAAAAAAGAAAGAATTTGCTGTATTTATTATATTTGTTATATATGTCTTTCACAGCCTTTGTATGTCTTTCTACTTTGGTTAAAGATTTCTTTTTTGTGGGGGAGGAGATGTAAATGTTTTCAAAATCTCTTTAACTAAATCTGTTGACTTCTAGTTATATGAGTCAATCTTTTATTTCTAAGGTTAATAAAATAATCCAGAATTTAGATATTAGATTTTCAACTCTTTTTCTATATTTAGTTTTATTTTTAATTCTATAATACAGTGTGTGATACAGGTATAAATGGATTTTCTCCTCCTATCACTAACCACTGATCTCTGCCCCTTTCCTTCCTGGCCATTTTATGAGAAATCCTTTGTGATATATTAAGTTTTTATTACTATGAAGCTATCCCAACCCAGTGCTACATATATATTTATTGTTGCTGGCTCCCCTTCCTAGTCTTTTTCTTTTCTAGAATATTCTTTGATATTTTTTACTTATTCCTTCTTAGAAATAAAATTTAAAATGGTATTATCAGATTTAAAAACATCATTTTGGGATTTGATGGTATTCCTTTAAACCTGAGAAATTATTTCTTATATTGCTTGGGATAAGATAGCATATGATAACTGAGATATTTTAGCAAAATGTGTCCGGATCCAAACTGGGTTCCATGACCTTTTGCTCAAAACAGCCTGAAACAGACATGAACTAAGAGGACAACATAAATTATAGCCAAGGAAAGAAGTCCAGATTCATATCTGAGGAAAGAGGTCAAGAATCGGGTCCAAAGGGAGAGGGTCTTGACAGGTAGAAAGGGTATTAAGAAATCTAGAACCCAGAAGAGCAAGAATAAATCAGAAAACAGACGTCATATGGCCACTGATACATAATCAAACTCTTGGTTCATCCTCCTGGTATTTTTCTACAAATGCATTGCATTTTCCTTTCTGTTAGCAGTGCATCTGGCCATGCATTTTATAAACTAGAAAGAAGCTTTTGTAACCCTGTGAAAATGGTCTCAGTGAAATCCAAGCATCTGTCAGATTTCCATAATGTTTGATGGGTTCTGCAGGAATCTCACACAAATTGTCAGGGAATCCTTCATCACGATTACTTCATTACAGATTTCTGAGTAAGCCGAAGAAAAACTTCCTTTGTGATATCCAGCAATATTTTGTTTTGGAAATGTGTAGTCTTTTGGAATCAGCTATAAGTCATAATATTTACCTTTATCTTTCAACTAAAAAAATTTTTTTTAATCAGAAAGACCTGTGATGCCCTCTTCACTGTAAACACCGTTTTCCAGGAAATCAAATACTTTCACCAACAAATTTCAGGTAGAGTCTATTTCCTGAAATTTGGATCAAGATAACAGATAAGATGCCAGATCAGTTCCCCATAAATCTGTCTTTACTCAAACATTGCTATGAGTTCAAATACATTTTATTTATACACACTTTCTGAAATTCACTAGAGATTTTCTTTTTATTAGAAACTCTTCTTTATAAATGGCATCTCCACGAGTAAATATCATTAAAGGAACAAGCATCACAAAAAACAGAATGATGCCTCCTTTCGAATACCGCATTCCAGTTCAGATCTCAGTACCAAGATTCTTTGAAGCTCCAAAGTTATCTGCAGAATTCCGGTTGGAAAGTCTTCCCTGTTGCTAATATTTGGGGAGTAGCTAGAGAAGATAATTCTATTTTATCTGTCTCTCCCATTTCTTTGGGAGAGCTTCTGCTTTCCCTAATTCTAATCATCAAGTCTAAATGGTAACAGCCATCATTTCTGTCATCCTGTCCCCTTGGCCACGGTGACTACTCAGCAGAAGAGTCCCTGACCCAGCTGAAGGTACATAGCATCCCATGGCAGTGACAATAGTGCTTGCTCCTGGGAGAGCCTCGTGGAACAGCGTTCTTTGTACCAATTGCTTCAGGGACTTACTTCTGTGTGTCTGTGTCCTGGCTTTGATGCACTTTCCGTCTAAGAGCTCCCATTTGTGACTCTTTTCTAAGGCTTGTCTGCAGCTGGGGGAGATGCTTGGCTTTCCCATATCACCTGCAAGCAAGTGCAGGGAGGCAGAAGCCTCTGGAATTGATGCTTCTCGGGGTGACATTTAGCCAGTGACCAGCTGGGTGGGAGTCTGAAAGTGCTGCAAACTTGTCGTGTGTCTGGACAAACTCCGAGCACCATTCGCGTCCCCAGGGCTTCCAGAAGGATCAGGCTGAAACTGGAATCTCCTGAAATCACACTTCCATGTGGGTTCTTGTTCTTTCCTGTCCTGCTCCCCGCTCTCCCTGTTCTCCTGAGAGCACTTTCATTATAAATGACTTGAACAGTCTCTTTGCAGGCGTTGCTCCTAGAAAACTGGGCCGCGCCAGTGCTGACTCCTGCAGCTCAGTGAGCGTCTCTCCCTGAGATTTTCCCACCTGGAGCTGGGAAGTAGAAAGCTTGCCCAGAAGAGTCTGCAGGTGCTGTGGGCTGGAGAGGATGCAGCTGACCCACAGAAAGCCTCTGAGACAAACTGAAGTGGTGTCTTCCTGCCTCCAGCTGTCCCCGGGGGCATCTCAGGACAAAACCCTCCCCTGCCCCGCACAAGGTGTGGTTGAGGTAGAAAATGTGGGTTCCAACCGCTAAATTCAGTCCCTGTCATTTGCATCCAAAAAATTCCCAAATAACATTGCGGAGATAGGAGTGCTCTCAAATGCTGAAGACCTTCTTCACGGAAAAAAGCACAGTTACCCAAAACTTTGTACACGATCTCAGGGGTTCACATTTATGGATCCTTTATAGTCCAGCCCCAGCTACACCCAGCATCGCATATACACTTCTGATTTGATGTGGATTAAACCCTCACAGGTTGTCTCTTACTCTTCCTGGCAGGAGTGCTCGCCTTGCTGGGTAATCTCTGGGTAATTTTGGAGAAAAACAGTAACTAGGATCTTTGTTTTGGATTTTTTCCACCAGATAAACACAGTTACCAATATAGAAATCACAGCTGATCGAGTCAATAAATAAGGAAGTAAAAAAAAAAGTGTATGTGCCAAGCAGAGTACATATTCAATGCTGTGCAAATGTCCCCATGAACAGAAAGTTTGTGAAAACAAATGGACAGGACAGGGAGAGATGCTATCATTGAACTATCATCTTACATTGAGAAATACCTCAGTGATGGCAGTATTTCCTTGATTAGGGAAAAATGTTTATACTGTTGCAAGATCGATAGAATCATGCCTTAGCTTCCACAACTCATCTACTTGATTTTATGTATTTTTCGCCAGTTCTCCTCTGACTAAATGTGTGTCCAAATGAGAAAAAAAAAAAGAAAGAAAGAAAATCCTTCCTCTCAGGACAGGTGGAAGAGCTCCTGTCTTCTCGCTGCCCTGCGCCCCACCCTACACCCAGGACATCAGATCTTACATTCACGCTGCCATACGGATGGTAGCACCATGCACAGGGCCCACATTCATTGTTTCCGTCCTACACCTGTGCTCAGATGGGCCACCTTTCTCTGAGCCCTCTGACCCCACCCCCACCCCCCATCAAGGTAGCCCTGTGTGCGCGGACCTCGGGCCAGCAGGAAGCAGGGCCTGTTGAGAGGCGCTCCTGGGACATTGCCTCCGCTTCCCTTCATCTCACAGCAAACACTTGAGAATTTCCTGGGACTGTTTTGCATCCATTCCTGGGCCCCATATGCAGACAGGGAGGCAGGGTTTCCATGGCGTTGGGGAGGAGAAGGTGCCAGGAGGGGCCAGAGGAGATCTCCCTGACTGGCAGGATCCTCACTCCAAGATGGCAGTATGCTCCACAGTTGCAGCCGGGTGTCCCTTCGGGGAGTTTTTGGGGGCCTGGGAAGTTTTACCTCCCTCTGATTGTGTTATCTTCTGCTTTATGAAAAGCTGCCTTTATAAAATGTGAAAATATTTACATGTACCTTGATTTTATGAAATAGAAGAGGAGAGAAAGAAAGAATAGAAAAGAAAAGAAAAGAAAAGAAAGAAAAGAAAAGAAAAGAAAAGAAACAAGAGAAAAAAAAAGAAGAGAAAAAAAAAGAAGAGAAAAGAAAGNGAAAAGAAAAGAAAAGAAAAGAAAAGAAACAAGAGAAAAAAAAAGAAGAGAAAAAAAAAGAAGAGAAAAGAAAGCCCCTACATTTGATAATGGTATTTGTCAGTGTCTTTCTATTAATCATATCATCTTCTCATTTTGACAGGCACATGTTAAACTTGAATGCTGCCTCCATCTCTGCCTTAACTGAAACTTGATTTTGCCTGATGACAGTTTTCCTTCTAGCCAGTTCTCAAGAATAGACGGCTCATATCCCCCTCACTTCTTTAAAACGTCACACCTTCAAGCTGCATAGTCTCATGCAACTGCAGAACCGGTTACCACAACCAGAGCAACTTCAAAACAACACCCATTGATTAGCTCAGAGTTATGCGGCCAGTAGTTCCAGGAGGGACTTCTCTGCTTAGGGCCTGGCAGGCTGAAGTCAGGGTGGTGGCTGGACTGGGCTCTGATCTGGAGGGCCTGGAGAAGAATCTGCTTCCAAGCTCACTTCGGCTGTGGGCAGAATTCAGATCCTTATCATTGGTTAGAATGGAGGTCCTCATTTCCTTGCTGGCTGTCAGATGGGGACAATTCTCAGCTTCTGGAAGCTTCTCTCTGGTCCTTCTGTGAGGCCCCCTTATGTCTTCAAAGCCAACAATGGATCTGAATCCCCCACACACTTTGAATCTCTCTCACTCCCTCTTCTGCTACATTCTGGAGAAATTTCTCCGCTTTTATTTTTATTTATTTGTGTATTTACTTTCTTGCTTACTTATTTTAAGTAGGCTTCTGGTCCAGCGTGGAGCCCAGTGGACTCATGACCTGAGATCAAGACCTGAGCTGAGATCAAGAGTCGAACACTCAACTGACAGAGCCCCCCAGGTGCCCCATCTGCTTTTAAATAAAGGATTTACCTACCTGGGTCAAGCCCACAATTGAATATTTATTAAGACTGACTGATTTTGTGGGCACCTGGGTGGCTCTGTTGGTGAAGCATCTGCCTTCAGCTCAGGTCCTGCTCCTGGAGTCCTGGGATCCAGCCCCACATTGGGCTCCCTGCTCAGTGGGGAGTCTGTTTCTCCCTCTGCTCCTCACACTGCTCGTGTTCTCTCTCGCTCTTTCTCAAATAAATAAATAAATAAAATCTTTAATAAAAATAAAAAAAGACTGATTTGGGACTTCAGTTACATCTGTAAAATCCTTTCGTGGCAGCACCTAGATCAGCGATTGATTCAATAACTAGGGCACAGGACTCTTGGGGGTGGGGGGCACCTTTAGAGTTGCGCCTACCATGACTACCAGCTCAGAAGCACTTTAGTCCCCTTTGGGGGTCTTGGATTCATGTGGAAGCCTCCACCTTCCAGAGCCGATATGCGTATTTTCCCCTAGGGCAGCTTCAGTTTCTGGAGTTGTTTGCTGCTCACCGTGTGGCTTTTGTCTGCTATGCTGCTTCGTCATTGTCTCCTGCAGCTTGAGTGGGGAGCACGGGGATTCCTCCCCCCTTTTTGTGAGGCTAAAAAATTATTTAAAAAGTGTGCTTTAAACTATATGTAAAATCTCGTTATGTTGTAATAGGAGGACATTTTAGAGTATATACTCCCCTATAATAATGACTTCAATGTCCGCTGATTCTTGTGATGTGCATGGGTATTTGCCAATGGCACATCATGGTTACGAAGCAATCAGAAAGGGCATCAACCATGAATGTCCAGGGCAGCTAAATAGCAGCCCTGCTGTGCTCCAATATCTAGAAGGTACTTTATAACATGCTAAGGGAGACACGAAGATGAATACAAAAACAAGACGTAACCAGAAAAAAAAATCTTGTGAGGAGGTTGAGCTATGTATATAACGTAACATGGAGAAATGTACAGCTGTCAAAAGAGAGATAAAAATAAAATGTTTTGTGAGGTCAGAGGGGAGAAATCTGATTTCCAGCTAAAGGAATCTAGAAGATTCCAAGGGAATACAGCTCATGAGGTAAGCCCTTAGAGACCAAATATCCCAGGCCTTTCACAATTCCACCTAGAGAGAAGCCATTTATCAAGATCCTGTTGGACAGCCCTCCACACGTGCCCGTTAATGAGCTCAGAAACTGTAGAAGGTGCTTTCCTGTCAAATGTAGGAGTAACAGTTCTTCTGAGCGAGATCTAATTTTGATTATTTAAGGATAAACCATGACACCAAGACATCAATTTCATGACATCAAGAGACTCAGAGACTCACCAAAGGGTTATCTATTGCTATTTTATTCTCCACCCAAAATAAGGTCATAAAATATTCAGATATCATTGTATTTGTTTTTCACAGCTCACAGGATATCTTTGTTTCTGGTCTCTCACCTTTTATTTTTTTCTTAAAAGTTTTATGTATTTGAGAGAGAGAGAGAGCACGCAAGCAGGCAGAGGGGCGGAGGGAGAGGGAGAAAGAGAAGCAGGCTCCCCGCTGAGCTGGGAGCCGGATTTGGGGCTCGATCCCAGGACCCTGAGATCATAACCTGAGCCAAAGGCAGATGCTCAACCAACTGAGTCCCCCAGGTGCCCACCTCTCACCTTTTGATGGGCAATCCGGAAACAGAGGATTTGGTCCACAACTGCACATTGGCCTTAAAGGGGAAGTTGTGCAGACACTTTTAGTAGCATCTTCCAGAGTAAAAGTGATCCAGGTGCTAATTGTTTTGATAGACTGTTTGCAAACATGGCTACAATGATTCTGCTCCCTTTGCAGTGTGATTATGTAGTTCTTCCCATCAAGAGGTGGGGTCTATTTCCCTTCCCTTGACTCTAGGCTGACCTTGTAAGTTGCTTTGACTAATAGAATGCAAAAGAGGTGACATCATGCCCGTTCTGAGCCCGGATCTCCAGAGACGGTGCCCACCTGCCTGCCCTTTTGGAACTCTGCTGAGCCCCCATGTGAACAAACTCAGCACCCTTTGGGGCCAAATCCAGGAGCAGAGCTGGATTTCAGGTGCTTGAGGAAACCCAGCTGAGATCAGCAGAAGTGTAGGTTCAAATAACTAGTGGCTGTTATTTTAAGACACTAAGTTTTGTGTTGCTTTGCTGTACTCTCTGAGTCCCATTTCTCTTCTGAGGCAGGTTAGAAAGGCAAGTGCCTCTCTGATCTTTAGAAGCAACATTCAACAGTGACCTGGGACAAGGATTTCTCACAGGAATTTTGCAAGCATGACATATTTAATTTGTTTCAGTAATGTGCAAATTATCTTCCTGTGGTGGGTACGTACAGTTTGTGTAATTTACTTAAGAACTGCTGTTAAAGGTCACAATATTTTATTTCCTTCTTTTTCTTTCCAAGAGTGAAAAAAAAACCCCATTAAATGTATGATGAGTTTCAGATGCTTCAGCAGAAAAACGGGGAGTTGAATGGAGAGTCTCTTGGACCTCCAAACTTTTTTTCTTTTAAAGATTTATTTATTTATTTGAGAGAGCGAGCGAGCAGGCGGAGGGTTCAGAGGGAGAGAGAGAATTCTCAAGCAGACTCCCCACTGACCACAGAGCCCACCGCAGAGCTCGATCCCAGGACCCCGAGATCATGACCCGAGCCGAAACCAGGAGTCGGCCACCCAACTGACTGAGCCACCCAGGTGCCCCTGGACCTCCAACCTTTCAAAATGCTTCAGTGGTGCTGTTCACATAGCACTGGCCAAATTTTGAGGGGCTGGTCTGAAACATCAGAGTAACATGTTCTTTTTAATTCTTATGGTTGATTTCTTTTTATGAATAACATTTATAAGGTACTTTATCCTTTACAGAGCAGTTAATTCTTTACAGCACATTTGAACCTTATAACTTGAAGATGTGCAAATCCTCACCACCACCCCCGACCCATTTTATACTTGAGAAAACTAAGGCTCAGAGAGATTAAATAACTTGGCCCTAATGGAAGGCGTGGTATGTTCCTATTATCATCTGACACCAAAAGCTATGCTTTTATCCATGTATTAATAAATGATTAGTTGTTTGGAATTTGCTAGTATGTTAGATGTAAGGTGTTCAAAATGTTAACCCCTTTTTTTCTTGTATGACATCTATGTCTTTAATTTGGAAAATATTGAGTAAGGAAATAATTAACTATCAATAAGTCATTTAATAAAAAAAACTCTATAGTCTTACTTGCATGCTCAGCTTTCAAGTTTTTATAATCTACTACCAACCTCACTGCTGATATTGGTATATTCCTTTCCCCCAAACATTTTTTTGTGAATATTTAAGCATCCAGAAAAGTTGAAAGAATTTTAAAGTAATACCCATACACTTGGATTCTATAATTAATATTTTATAATACTTTCTCTATCATATCCATCTACCTATTCCTATCCATCCACCAATCCATCCCTCTGTCTTTACTTTTAACCAGACAGTTTGGTAGCCCAGAGTAAAACACAGTTAAGAATATTGCTTTGTGAGCAAAGTTTGTCACTTTACCTTGGCACCAGGGTCTGCAGACAAAACCACTGACGATCTGAAAGTCAACTTCAAAGGAAGGATGCCAATAAAAGCGCCAACTGCAATCAGTTTCAAAATGACTCACATAGTCTGAATGGAGGCATTGCTTGCCTGCTGATAGGAAGGGTTGGCAAGAATGCAACTCCTGCCTGCTGGCCCAGAGAATGTTCCCTTACTGCAGATCTAATTCTGAGTCATGTTTTGGGGTGGTCTGTCTTTCTTTTCTTTCTTTCTTTCTTTCTTTCTTTCTTTCTTTCTTTCTTTCTTTCTTTCTTTCTTTTCTTTCTTTCTTTCTTCTTTCTTCTTTCTCTTTCTTTCCTTTCTCTCATTCCTTTATTTCTATCTTCCTCCTGAAATTTCCCTCTCAATAGTGATATAAACAAAAATAGAAGACATGGAAAGGAATCATGGAATCATGGAATGTAAAAGGGACAGGAGACCAGAGCACTTTGCGCTCTGCCCAAGGGCCCAGATGTCCAAGATGAAGGGTAAAGCCCCCTGAGCAAAGAAAACTAAAAAGCATGTACAGTGATGGAGAGAAGAGACAAAGCAAGTCCAGAAGAGTGATACAACTAGGTGTTAGGAGGAAGAGCAGTCATTAGGTGCTTTGGGGCCGGGAAAAGAGGCCCTAGATATTCTCTTCCATTGTGTTAACACTGTAATGCCCACATAGCGATAACTGATTTTCTGTCTCTGGAACATGCTACTTCATGCCTTATTCCACTCACTTGATACAAGTATCGAATCAAAGGAAAATTCCAGTCTTACAAATGGATTTGAAATTTATGGCATAGGGAACCCCGCAAATTCCAACGTATGCTGCTAGTTTTCTGTAAATTGGGTGGGGGAAATTCTATGGCTGCTTGACTGGCTGCTGGGAGTTTCTCCAGTAAGTAAAACCCCAGTGACTCTTCCTCTCATTGCTAAAACCACAACCACTCTGTTTGGGGATTAGCAGATGTTTACACACTACCCAGAGAGCACTCAGAGGGGAGCACGGAGAGGAATGGAAAAAGGGAATTTTGGAGGAATTTAAGCAACTGTCTTGATGAACGAAGAATAAGGAAAAATTCTACCCCACCTAAGCTTATTATTGGTGTGGTACATTATTTTTTTTAAAAGAAAACTTCACCCCCAATGTGGGGCTGAAACGCAAAACCCTGAGATCGAGAGTCGCATTCTCTACCGACTGAGCCAGCCGGGTGCCTCAGAGTAGTACATTATTCACGGATTTCCTTATGGACAAGATTATTTGGATTTGGGTTTGAAAAATGAGGGTCTCTGATAATCGTCTGTAGAAAAGGATTAGAAAGTGATGCCCAGGATGAAAACAATCATGTCATCCTAACTGGTTCTGGAGATCAAATAAGACTATAACCATTGCCAGAGAAGTGGACAAAGGCTGGACAGAACACATGTCCTGGGAAACACTTTACAACCAGAGTGGTTAGAAGAGAACAGCAACTGAGCCATGGGAATGGAAGATGACTTGGAGGAACAACTGGGCCATCACAACTGCTGTAACATCCCAGATAACTGTCTTGCTCTCTACAAGGCCTGAGTCTGAATGTGTCGTTTGTCTTTGAGGTCTTGGGCAGCTCAGATAACTGAAAATGGAGACCTTCTCTCATTTGAAGATGTCCCGGCATTCCAAAAGCTATATGTGTGTGAGAGGAGCAGAGGAACGAGCTATGTCATCTTCAATCACACCTCTCGGTCTTTCCTCTCACTAAGTATTAGGAGCTTAACTATATTAGGGGCAATGTGATTTTTAGTTGATGAAATAAGCCTATGTTTATGTGGTTGCTATGGACCAAATTGGGTCCCCTCAAATTTCCTATATTGAAACCCTAATCCCCAATGTGACTGTATTTGGAGACAGGGTTTTTAGGAGGTAATTAAGGTTAAATGAGATCATAAGGATGGGGTCCTAATCTGATAGGATTGGCAGACTTATGAGAAGAGGAAGAGGAGAATGAGTCAGTCTCTTGCTCTCTTCACATGTGCACACCACACAAAGACCACGTAAGGACGCAGTGAGAAGGTGGCCATTTACGAGCCAGGAGGAGAACGTTCATCAGAACCTGACCGTGGTAACACCCTGATCTCAGACCTCTAGTCTCCAGATTGTGAGAAAATAAATTTCTGTTAAGCCACCCGGTCTGTGGTATTTTGTGATGGCAGCCCTAGCTGACTAACAGAGGTGGTAATAAGACCAAAGTAGGATCACAGTTCTGACTTCTGGTCAAACACATGTTTTGCTCTTCTTTTTATCTATCAACCAGCTTTCTTTCACTCCCATTCTCTCCCTCCCTCCCTCCTTCCCTCTCCCTCTCTTTCTCTGTATATTTTCCCAAATGAATATTCTGTCCTTAGATTCCAGCTGACCTAGTAATGATAAAACTTAGCAACATGAGATTTAAAAGGGGCTTCTCAGAGGGCCAGGAACCATTTGGCCTGGGGAATTCAATGTTCTGCAACACTATTCCATCTTTTTCTTTTGTAATATTTATATTCACCCTTGAAGGTTTCTTTTCTTTTTTTCTTTCTTTCTTTCTTTTTTTTTTTTTTGAGGCTTTTTTTTCCTCACCTATTTCACCCATCCCCTCACCCCCCTCCCCTCTGGTAACCATCAGTTTGTCCTCTGTAGTTAAGTCTGCTTTTCTGTTTGTTTTTTCTTTGTTTGTTTTGCTTTTTAAATTCCGCATATGAGTGAAATCATATCATATTTGTCTTTCTCTGACTTATTTTGCTTAGCATTATACTCTCTAGATCCTTCCACGCTGTTGCAAATGGTGAGATTTCATTCTTTTCATGGCAGAGTAACATTTCATTGCATGTATAGACCACATCTTTAGCCATTCATCTGTCGATGGACACTTGAGTTGCTTCCGTAATTTGGCTATTGAAAATAATGCTGCGATAAACATAGGGCTGCATATATCTTTTCGAATTAGTGTTTTTATATTTTTTTGTCACCCCTGAAGTTTTGTGTTTTTCCCTAGAGCATAAATTCCATGAGGACAGAGGCTGTTTGTCTTGTTCACTGCCATATCCCTAGCTTCTAGCATCAAGAAGTCACTAGCCTTTTCCTTCTGCCACAGTTCTCTCATTTCTGTTCAACACACATTCATGAAAGCCATACTCTGAGCGAGGCACTGTGCCCATGGAAGATACTAATAGAACAGTTGTTCTCACAGTGTGTCTCCTGAGCCAGCATTGTTAACATCACCTGGGACCTTGTTAGAAATGCAAATTCTCAGGCCCTACCCCAGGCCTACAGAATCAGAAACTCTGGGGGTGGCCCTCATAGTCTGTGACGTCACAAAGCCCTTCAGGTGACGGATGCAGGCTTAGGTTTGCAGGAGTGGTTATCCCCATCATTCATTACAACTGCCCACATTCTTCTGTCTAGGTAGAAGGTGTCCATAACACCCAGCACCTAGGTATTGCCAAAAGCTCTTCATAGCTCAGTGGTGCTCAAGCCTGATGGGGTGCGTCCACCATACCCCGAGAGTCTGCTTCAACTGGCTCTGTGTGTGGCCTAGGCATCAATGTTGTAAAAGCTCTCCAGGTGATTCTAATATGTAGCCAAAGTTGAGAACCACTAAAATAGTTGGACATCTATGAAGGGAATGGGGACTTGAAACTGAGCATCCTGAAGGAGACTGAAGTTTTAGGTTGAGTCACATGAAATTGCCATATTTGTAGGTCAAGATTTGTCAAATGTTGACAGTTGTATATGGTTTAACCTGCTAGAGGTTCTCAACTCCCAAAAAAAAGCAGTCATGGCATGTAGCCAACAAAAGAACCCAGGAAATGGAGAAATCAGAAAGTCAGTCTAACTGAGGCAGAACCCATTATCTTCACCACTAATAATAGAACTGCTACTGTGATTTTCTTTTCTTTTTTTTTTTTTAAAGATTTATTTATTATTTTAGAGAGAGAGAGCATGTGGGGGCGGGGGGCAGGAGATGGGTAGGAAAAATCTCAAGCAGACTCCCAGCTGACCCCAGAGCCCGATGTGGGGCTCAACTTCACAACCCTGAGCTCATGACCTGAGCTGAAATCAAGAGTTGGACACTTACCCGACTGAGCCACACAGCTGCCTTGCTACTGAGATTTTCAATTACTTTTCCTTAAGGAATAGGGTCACACACTTTTCCTATAAAGGGCCTGATAATAAATACTTTAGACTTTGCAGGTCATGTGGTCTCTCTTGCAACTACTCAGCTCTGCTACTGTAGTGGGAAACCAGCCACAGGCAATGGTTAATGAAAGAGCGTGGCTGTGTTCCAATAAAGGTATATTTACTAAACTAGGCAGTGGGCCAGATTTGGCCAGGGGTCATAATTTGCCAACTCCTGTTCTATGATATGGATTTTTCATACGAGTGCTAGAGTAGATTTAAGATTTTTGCACGATGAAACAGCTGGTTAGTTGATTCTAGTAAAGTTATACAAATTAGCTATAAAACACACAGACAGAGCTTCCATATATCAAGTCATTTTTAGGTGACACAACAGAGTATTGTTGAATTCTTTGGAATGGAAGAACTCCCATTGAAGCAGCAATTTTGAGGCTTGGGAACAGAGATGGGAGGAGCCCCAAAGTATAGAAACTCCATTTCTCTTCTTATGCAATTGGTGATTAGCAAATGTTATTGTATCATTTGCTAAGGCTACCCATATCAAAGTGCCATAGAGTGGTGTCTTAACCAACAGCAATTTATTTTCTCAAATTGGTAGTCTGGAAGTCTGAGATCCAGGTGTTGGCAGTGTTGATTTCTTCAAAGACCTCTCTCCTTGATGTGTAGGTGGCCGTCTTCACATGGTCAATTTGTGTGTCTATATCTTCATCTCTTCTTATAAGGACATCGATTAGATATATGATCTCATTTTACTTTAGTTACCCCTATTTAAAGGTCTTTATTCCATATGCAGTCACATTGTGAAGTGCTGAGGGTTAGGGCTTCAACATAGGAATGTAAGGGGAGGCATAATTCAGCCAGCAGTTATCAAATGCATTACTTTCATGAACAATACACCTGTCAAGTAAATCCTCTAAAACCACTGTCGTTTCTCATGCGCAGCATCTTACAACTTCACCTACTCGAAGATGGGTAGAGCAGGAAGGAGTCTATAGCTGAGCTTATCCATATTCATTTTATAGCTAAGCCAACACAGACAGAGAGATGCAGTGTTTAACCATTTTCACAGGTAGGTCATGAGACCATGCAGGGATGCTAACTCCCATTCTTTCAAGGATTTTCCAAATACGTAGTATGCACCTTCTATACGTTGGGCATGGAGTTAGACACTGAAGATAAAAGGGGATTCCCACCCTGGAGTGGTTTAGACATGCTTTAACCCATGAGCCACAGTTAAGCACGTGGTTCTGATGTACCTGCAAAAAGTGGACATAATTTGTGGGGGCTGAAAACCCGTGGATTTCATTACTAAAAATTCATAACTAAAAAGTTAGGGAGGCTTTTTTTTTTTTTAACACTCTATGCCCAACATGGGGCTTGAACTCACCATCCATGAGATACAGAGTCAATGCTCCCCTGACTGAGGCAGCCAGGTGTCCCTAAAAAGTTAGGGAGTCTTTTCAAGAAATTTCTTTTTGTAAGTTCCAAGCTCTTCCTTTATTTTATGGTGTCATCAAGTATAAGGCTCTATGGGCTTAATACAATTTTCAAAGGAAGAAAAATCAGGCTATGTTAAAGACTTACCTGATGTCAGATATGATAAAACATGAAAAAGGACATTTAGTCTCAAAGACATATGGCTAATAAAATAGCAAATCTGAAACAGACCATTTTCTTACTACTTTGGGGGATATCCAAGACAATATTGCTCTGCCAGTAATTTGAAAATTCTATTATCTATCTATCTGTCATCTACCAGATTTATAGAATTTTGAATTCAGCATTGCATTGAAAGTACTCAATAAATATTTGTAGAATAAATAATTTAGGTTCTTGGCCAAAAACCTTTCACCTGTTGTTTCCTATTCTCTTTGACTTATATATTTGTGCTCCTTACTTCCCCCTTTATTGTGATTTGGTGGAATTTCCTGATGGAGTGGCATTAATTTATGTCTTCTGTTCACGCCATCTAACCAGGATTCATGTTTTTAATGTCTTCTCATTTTGGCAGATTCGCAAATGGGGAGGGAAATGCATTTGGTACGGTCCAAGTAAAACCATGTAGCCGCTGAGTACCACCCCAGGGTGCTTCAGGCTGTCCACTTGGTCACTGCTGGCCCTGACTTGGAAACTAACCATGGAAGGGAAGGCAGGGAGTCTGTCCATAATTGGGTATTTGGGATCATTGCATTATAGGTGAATGGATTTGCATTCTTTAGAAAAGTGAGTGAGTGAAAACAAATCCTAGCTCTGTCTTTTAACATCTGCCCCCAAACACAAGCTAAGGATAATTTGTTAACTTATAAGATCATTTCAGAGGATACTTTCCAGCAGGAAAATCTCACAATTCTATCCTCAGTAGTCCAGTGTCTTTGGGTTACTGACGCTTTCTTTGAATTTTATTTGTCTTTGATCTGAAAACCTCTGTGTGCTTTGTAACTATATACAGGATTAAATACTTCCTCCATTTAAATAGAACTCCCAAAGTACAGAGGTGTAAAGTGACTTGAACAAGCGTTTGGCAAGTTGATTAGAGACTGGTTTAGAACAAGGGACTTCTGGATGGAAATGATGTTTTTGTATTTTGTTTATGAGCTAAACTTCTTGAGCTATAAATTCCCTTTTGATAGATTGCGTGCGATAGAGCCATATTACTTAAGAGATTCGGACATACCGTAAAATGATCCTTCACCACATATTGCAAAAATCAAACAAAAGATGGATCTGATAGCCAAGTTTAGCCTTAATGACCAATATCTGAAATATAATGATTCTTTGGATTTGAGAAACTCTATTTATGGTTATGGGCTTAATATTTTTCTAATATTCTATAGATCAATGGACATTTTAATGAAGAATTATGGGCTCCACAGGAATTGAAATCTAGGGGGATTGTAATAAGGAAAGCCCACAAGGTGGGGGAATTGAAGGTTTTTTCCTAAGGTAAGGTTTCTGGTGTGGTCCCCTCAGATCACCTGCATTAGAATCACCTGGAAGCTTGTGAAAACATTCCTAGATCAACACCTGGCTTACGAATCAGAATCCCTGAAAGTGAGGCCAAAAATGTCCATTTTAAACAAGTTCCCAGTATGTTTCTGATGCCCAAGAAAGTCTGAAAATCACTGGACTATCTGAATGTGTTCTAGATTAAAAAGTAAAATAAATATTTAAGCTGAGGACACCTTCAAGAACAAATATTGTCAGGATTCCTTAATGGGCAAGAATTATACCACATTTTAAAAATTCAGTGGAAGATTTGGGTTTTGGAAATGACAAGGGAAGTTTTAGATAAATTAATGGTTATTGGTTGAAAATATACTGCTCTTAAAGGAGAAAAGTGTTATACGCAAACAAATTTTCCTGTGCAAATTACTTTGTATACTATAAAATGTGAAAAAGAGCCTTTATGAACTTCAGAGCAAAAGGCATTTTTCAATAAGATTTTCTGGGACTAAAGCACATTCCTTTGAAATTAAGACACAGTAGGAAATGTACTGTGTAAAACCCAATTAACTAAGTATAAAATTCAGTTCCTGCAATCATTTGGCTCTGCTAACCTGAGATTTCATTTTATGCTATCTATAAAAAAGGGGTTTGAACAGAATTACTTATATAAGCCAGGTATAAATTAATCATTTTATTTCCCTGCCTAAAGCAGGGAAATTCAACATTCAATGGTTCCCTATATCTCTAAGGACACAGTTCAAATTCTTTGAGGGAGGTTATAGGCTTCTCCTGCTGGCCCCATATCTTTCCTGGGCCCCTAGGTTTCCCTTTCATTTTCCCCTCACTCTGACCTCTCAGACATCACCATTCTTCCCTCTGCCAGGACCTTTCCCTCCTTCTCCCTTCTTCCTTAACATATCATGAGCACTTAACACACATTGTGTCACTGCTAATAATATCATTACTGACAGTGGAGAAGTGTAGCACGTTTAAGGTGGTATATTCTCAAGGTAGAGTACTCAGGTCCCTCTGAGCAATAGGGTGTAAAGAACGTTGCAAGGTAAAGGGAGAAATCAAGGATGACACTTAAATTTTTGGCTTGAGAAATGAAGAAAGGAGGGCCAATTTCTACAAGTGAGAATGACTACAAATGAGGAAAAATAGAGACATTGAGTGATTATGAGCTTCCTTTCTTTCATACTAAATTTAAGACGTTTATGTGGGGAAAATGCTAACATGGAAGAGGGTACAGGAGTCTGGAGTTCTGGAAGGGGATCAGGGCTAAAGATAAAGATGGTACTTAAAGCAGGAGCAGTAATAAAGTCCCTTGGGAAGAATGATGGTGAGAAAGGAGAAAAGGGCCACTTGGAGGCCAAGAAGAGAGTATCAAACTGTGTTAAAAAGAAACAACAGGTCCAAAATGGAGTCACTTATGCTAAGTCCCATCAAGACTTAATAGTTAACCTCATAGCATGTACACCTCTCCCCAGAGTGGAATTTTAAACCACTCAGTCTGGAATCTCTTGATCAGCACCAGTAAGACANGAGGTCATCTGCATCAGCTGCATGAAGAGACCTCCCACCTCTCCCCACAAGGGAAGGTGACCTTGCCTGAAACAATTTTTGCTAATAACTTTCTCGTCCTGCCACCACCCCTGCCCCCGCCCATTCCTGCCTAGAAAAGCTTTCTATTTGGCACAACTCCTTGGAGCTCCCTTCTATTTGTTTGAAGAAAGTCAATTACCCCTTTAAATTTACTCAGTTGAATTTTTGGTATTTAACTAGAGGAAACCAGGAGAGTGGTGCCCTAAGGCCAAGAGGAGAAAGTGGTTCAAGAAAGTGGAAGCGTCAATTTCTGTTGAAGGCTGCCAGTAGCTGAAGTAAAATGAGGCCTGTAAGCAAGAGCAAGATTTGGCAACATGGAGGCCGTCGGTGACATTGACAAGGGCAAGCTTGGTGGAGTGGGAGCAATGAAAGTTCATGCAACATGGACTGCTGGAGAAGGCAACATGAGGAAGTGGTGGCCATGACCATAGCAGATCCCGTAAGTAGTTTTGCTGAGAAGGGCAGATAAATGGGGCTGTACGATGGTGATATTACTGCTGGGAGATGTAGACCATATTAATGTGATAAGAATGAATCAGGAGAGAGGAAGACATTATGATGTAGGAGAAAGATCCTATCTGCAGGATGAGGCCCTGGAGGGTACAAGGATACATGCTTGCAGAGGCCAAACAGAAGGGCTGGCCCCTGATTTCCACTGGGAGTGCTCGTGCATGGCAAGGGGAAATGCAAAGACTTCGGCCCGTGGGCCGGTCTACAGACGCTTTCGGTGTGGGGAGGTGAATGTTTCTATGTTCTCACTGATGTCCTGAGCAAGGACAGAGTATACCAGAGAATACCCTCAAGTAGAATTGCCTCTGAGTGCCCTTCTGCAGTCTGTCGTCATGAATTGAAAGTAAGACAAGTCATTAATTTCGGGTGTTTTTCTCCAGGAAATTTCAGATGCTACCCTCATCCCGATTCCCCCTCCACCTCCGACCCTGCCCCAGCCTCGCTTTATCTGTCAGTCCTGCTAGACGCCAATTCCGTGGGAANAAGACAAGTCATTAATTTCGGGTGTTTTTCTCCAGGAAATTTCAGATGCTACCCTCATCCCGATGCCCCCTCCACCTCCGACCCTGCCCCAGCCTCGCTTTATCTGTCAGTCCTGCTAGACGCCAATTCCGTGGGAAAGCTGTGCTGCTCCTGTAAGCCTAGATCTGGGCTCTCGCGTTGTCTCTCTTACCCCGGATATGGCTCTACTGTAATTACCCACTGACTCATATCTGCATCTCCCTCCAGAATGTAAGCTCCCATCCTACAGGGATTTTCAGCTCTGCTGTTCTGAGCTCTAACCCCAACCTTAAAGGCAGTACTTAGCACAAAATAGGTGCTCATTGAATAAACATTGTCCATAAAGCAAATATCAACCTCTCCAAATTCCACATTAACACCAAGAATATTTGCATTCAGTGTTAATTAAAAAGAATTTTTGCTTATTTATTACCAAAATACTATGTTTCCTCAAGATTTATAGTTCAGCTTTATCTTGCCATAGTTCCTGAAGGTACTATATATGATTATATAAAAAGGAATTTTGTATTTAAAGAGGTTTGCATTTTACTATTTATTTTTTTTTAAAGATTTTATTTTTAAGTAATTCCTACACCCAGCACAGGGCTTGAACTGAACCCCGAGATGAAGAATCTCATGCTCTCCCGACTGAGCCAGCCGGGGGCCCCTAAAAAGGGGTTTGCCTTTTAGCTGACTTCCTTTCCACTCTGCTCTCTAAAAATGGCAAATAAAGGGAAAAAATTTATAATCGTGAAGGTTAGAGGAGAAAAACAAGCAAAAAGCTTGTAAGTATTTTAAGTGCCGTGTAAGAGATCTCTACATAATATTTTATCTACTGGTTTTCTTTTTCAGGTTAGAAACCAACAAGTTTGAAGGAAAATATGCCCCATATTTCCCACAAACATTTGCACAAGAAGGGGAAACTTACATTAAATAGTGACATCTTAGAATGGTTAGGAATATTTTGAGAAGATATAATTTAGATTTAAAGTCAGTTTGCATACAAAGAATAGATTTAACACAATCAGGGACATGGGTCTCAGTGGTATTCACTTCTCCATTACTAGGTAATAGACACGTTTTTTTTTTTTTTTATCTGATTGATCATAAGTCATTACGGCCACTTACCCAGTCAGTAGGCACTGCAACATTTTACAAAGATGCAAGAATCCATTTACTCTGTCACGTCATCTTCAAAATATCCCACAACCTTGAGATGGACCTTTATGTCCAATATAAGTAAAATACACTATAAGTAATGTGAAGCTTAGAGAGATTCAGTAAACTTATGTAAAGTCATAGAGCTGGTAAAGGGCAGAGTCTGAATTCAATGCAGGCCAGTTGGTTGTGCTCTAAGAGTGATAAAACAGGGGTAGCCCCTTATGATGTCTAAAGTCCCTTTCAGTTCTAATATTTTATAATTTCTAAAGACACAAATTTCTCCCTGCACTTCTTTCTCATCTTGAATTATTAATCCCATGATTAGCTGGGAGACAAATCAGAATCTTCTCGGCATCTCTCCTGTTCTCCCAAAGTGCACATGTGGACTAAAGCTTTACACACAGGAACCCAAAAGGACAACCTTTCCTTGGAGTAGTGAGAAATGCTGTTTCCATTCATTTTACTGCGTCAGTCTCTGCTAGAGAGAGAAGGATGGCTAAAAACAAGGACAGGAAAAATAAATGTCTTAGAGATGCTTAGGAAATGGGTGTTATATGAGTATATTTGTACATAAAACTTAAATCTGCACTGTTGTTCATTTAGTTCAGGTTTCTAGTTTCTAGTTATTAGGTCACATACTTGTTGGAAAATAACATTTATTTCAGTTCTGTATAATGCTGAATTCACTCTTGCCATTTATTTATTTCAAGAGTTATAAATCCAACCTCTACGTTTAACTCTGTAATCAGCAATGCACGTTGTCAGTCAGATGAACATTTGACACACGATGTGGCACCCGTTACTTAATTATGGAAACGTGTAATAGCAAACATTTGTCTAGTGGGTGACTTCACAAGATTTCATTGTTCGAATGAACTCATTGTACAGACAAAGAAAAAGGCCTCAGAAAGGCCAGCGATCTGCCTAAGTTTGGACTGCTAGTAAGGGGCAGAGTCAGCACTAAGAACATACTCTGAGAGTTCATGAATATAAAAACACTGTCTTCGGGATGATGCGTTATTACCTCTCAGAAAGACAATCGGAAGATAACTAACCAGTCTTTTTATTCTTTTTTTCCTAGAGACAGTCCTAAAGACTCGTGATTGGGGTCATAAATCCTTGGCTCTCGGAACACCACGTGCATCCTGCCAAGTGAGAATTGCAAGTCTGAGCTGGACAAGAGTGACTAGAGCAAATCGTACAGAAGCTGTGTGAAAGTCTATTGTAACACCCGGGGAAGAATGGCGAGCTGAGAAACGGAGAACAGTGAAGACCCATCTGTACTACTGGGAGCTAAACTTCATGGGTGACTCAGCTGGGATGTCCTACTCTTGCCCCAACAGATAAATGCCCTCTGGCTGTGCCCTTGCAGGCTGACTGGCCTTACATCTAGGGGCTCCCTCGCCTCTAGCTTCTGGTTGGTTCTACAAATGAGGACCCTTGACAGAGATGGGAGGGATGGAAGTAAAGCCAGGCATTACCCTTGACTATCTCCCTGCAAGGTCCCCAAAGGTCACGGCTCCTCTCTCGGGCTCCTGCTTTCCACGATTCTCCCGCTATGTACGCCAGTCCTGTGGTCCTCCTCTCCCTGCCTGCATCTGTGATATCAGTACCTGTTATCCCAGTTCAAATGCTGCTGGAACCCTAACACATTCTGCAGGAGTCCTCCCACTTGTCCCTCTGCTCGTGATGACGTTGTCCACTCCTAAACTTGGTTTGTTTGCTCTTCTTTCTCTAAAGTAAGGATTCCTGGCTCTTCCATGAAGTTCAGGTAGTGCACGAATCATTAACACAAGAAAATGTTCTTGTTCACTCCATTTCCTTAAAAGCATGACTACTGTCCACAATCACAAGAGAGACACCAAAAGTAAGTAAAATAAGGACATAGCTTTATTTCTCTACAAGGCAGTAAGTACACTGTTATCTCCAAGTTCAGTGCCATACATCTTGCACCAAATATTCTTAAGGCAGCCACTGACTATCAACCTTAGTCTCTTGACCCCAGCTGCAAACACAGGCTCTGTATGGAAGTTCTGAGACCATATACTCAGAAACCAGGAAGAACGCTGACCAAACACATAACCCCTGAAGTAAAGAACAGTGGGTGAACTCAAAACAGAACATAGGACATCAACAACACGGATCTCCCAAAAGAAGTGCAACGCATGCTCTTATAAACCAACAATAACAAAAAAAAAAAAAAAAAACCAACAACAACAACAAATGCAAAATCTCCCAAACAAGTTTTCCAATGTATTACAAAAGGGGAAGAAAAAGTACATATATATATATAAAAAATAAAAAGTTTGAAATACTAGTGCATAGTCAATTACCTAACACCAAGTATCTTTTCTTTCCATCCAAAGCTCTACTGCCCCTCTGATACTAGCAGCATGTCTACAGGCTAAAACCATAGCAGCAAAACACATTTTTTTCATTTGGCATTTACAAAATTAAATTACTGAATAAAAATATAATTTTTTATAAAACTATTTCATACAGTAATAATTTTTAAAGCAAGCTAACAAAAAAACTCATAAAATGGTTTAGTACAATAAATGTACCTCCAATGTTATTAACCATAAATGAGCATTTACAATCTTGATTAATGATCCCATGGTATTAAGCCAACATTTACAGTAATGCATTGTGTTTAGTGATTGAGAAAAGTGATATATTGGAGTACCTTTTTTTTTGTGTGTATAAAATTTCAAAAACCTCATCACAGGAAAAAATACTGGTCTGTTGGTCCTCTAAAATACAGATAAATCATTTTATGTTTTAAAAAAATCTGCATTAAGATATTAACAACTGACTACAATTCATTACCTAATAATTTAGGTAAGACTGTTATTTATTCATTTAAAAAAAAATCCTTTTAGTTGGGTGAAATCCCATAAGATTTCACCCACCTAAATGCACTTGGTGCTGCTCTCAACTGTTGTACCACAACAAAAAATAGCTCTTCTCCCACTCGTGAAAAGTCTCATGGAGAGGAATGATATCTCCCAAGTCAACTTGAAGTGTTCTGAAAACCATAATGCTTGTCTAGAAACGTCTCACATGACCAGAGTCCGGGTTGAGAAGGCATTCACATATTTTCGAGCCTGACCAGAAGCCGTCATCTGATCTTCCGTCTTTCCACAGGACGCAGCTTCCCAGGCGCCACCACAGGGCTAATGAGGACAAAGAGGCCAAGGGCCAGGTTAGACAGGAGAGCCGTACTTCCGCCCCCAAAGGATTCCCAGTGCCGGCAAGGCCAGCAGAGGGAATTCCGACCTCCCGATGGCAAGAGCAGATCCCAGGGAGCCTTTGTCAGATAAGATCTGAACTCTCTGACGACCACTGGGACTCCAGCGTTCTGAAGTGATATTAATGATTAGAAATCTTTAATTGCTAAGAGAGGAAGCCCCACCTCAGACAAGAGCAGAAGCTACAGATGCACCTTCGCCCCTGAGCGCCTTTGGTCGACTAGAGCGAGTTTTACAAAGTTGGAGACAGGAATGGGCATAATCCTCCCAGATGCCTGCGGTGTCCCTGGGCACGTACTCATCATACAAACCGGGGGGCTTCAGTTCTCTGAGGGAAGAAGCTCCCACAGGTGCTGGAACCGATTCATACTTACTGTATATATTGTATCACTACTATATATTTTGTATTATCAAGGAAGTATCAGTTAATTTAGCAATCTCTGTTCACCAGGATAGACGCGCTGCGGGGCGCCTGGGTGGCACAGCGGTTAAGCGTCTGCCTTCGGCTCAGGGCGTGATCCCGGCGTTATGGGATCGAGCCCCACATCAGGCTCCTCCACCATGAGCCTGCTTCTTCCTCTCCCACTCCCCCTGCTGTGTTCCCTCTCTTGCTGGCTGTCTCTATCTCTGTTGAATAAATAAATAAAATCTTTAAAAAAAAAAAAAAAAAAAGGATAGACGCGCTGGAAGATGCTGATGAACTAACATCTACTAGGCAGCATCGACATCCCGGTCCGCTGTGTGACATGTCCCAGTCACGAGCTCAAAGACCTGGCACAAGCGCCCTGAGGGGAGGTTCCTTCTCTCTTCAAACAGGCAGGAAATGGAGACTCAGAGAGTGGACATAACCTGCCCAAAGCCCCTCTGAGGGTGAGGAGTGGAGTGGCTTTGGACCCAAGTTTGTCTTCTGCACAGTCCGAGGCCCTGCCTTCCCTCCATACTGCTTCCAACTGAAATATGTACTGTTTTGTTCAACTTCATTCCCAAAAGGATTTATGATGCTCACAAAATAAATATAATAGGATTAAACAGTGGACGAAGCAGGGTCATGGGGAAATATGGAAAAAATAAATAACATGATGATAGGGTGATATTTGTACGTAAAACATTTGTCACAAATTCCAGTGTGTCAGCTAGGTGTAAGCCTCAAGCCTGTCTCTGAGCTCTAGCAACCAATGCAAAGGGGGACACAGAAACATAAGCAGATTTGGGGTCTGTGAGCTCAAAACTAAACCAGTGGGTTAGTAAAAGCACAACTCTTCCTGGTATGGACACCCAAGAGGGATTTTTCCATGGGACAAAGGAAGAAGCCAAGAAAGGCCTCTGCTTTCTAGAGCCTCCAGTACCCAGTAGGGGATAAAGTGAAACACGTGGGAACCAGGCAGGGTGACAAGAGGCAGTGTGGGAGGTTCGTGGGGCTGTGCCCAGGTGAAGGGGGGATGGCACACTGAGACATTGTCAGGGAAAGGACAAGAAAAGGCAGACTTAGATGGGCAGGTGAGAAAGAAGGAGTGTACCCTGGGCGGAGAAATAGCACAAAAGAACCGGGAAGCTGCAATTTGTACACTGCTTGTGGGAGGGACCACAAGAAAGGAAGAGATCTGGTGGATTTGGGGACAACATTTAGCAAGTGTCACCGTGTGCCAGCCATGCTTCCAAGTGTTTTCCGTCTTTCATCTCGCGTAATCCTCACACAGAATACCGGAGGCACAGGGACAGGCCAGTGTACCTGTTTTGCAGACTGGCCAATGGTAAAGGAAGAGCGAATGTAGGCAACATCCTCAAGGTATCCAGGTAAGAAGTGATGAAGCCAGGCTGAGTTCAGGCCCTCGTGAGTGTAGGACGCTACTTCCATTAGCGTCCTTAACAGTGGAAAACTGTGGATTCAGCTCAACGAGGTCTTGGATTGCAGGAAGAAACGTTTAGATGGCGGCGGGGGGTGGGGGGGGGGTCAAAGTCATTAGGCTTTGAAGCAAAGAGGAATCATTCTCAATGAACATGGCTTTTGTAGGGTGATGGGGTGTCCTAGCCCAGTGGCTGGAACAAAGTGTCAGTGACAGAAGGCTTACGGTGCCATGTTTCTAACTTGGAAGCTTGCACAGGACACAAAGCGGGTTTCCTGGCTCCTGCCCCATATGCCTTGCAGTCTCATCACTAATGCAAAGGGCATCGTCCAAGTTTACACATGTTTGCTCTGGAGGCTCAGACGCTCAACATGTAACCTGAAATACTACATAGCAAGATGGATTATCATAATATTCTCCTGGAGCTGTGTATCACCAAGATGACAGCTGTTTGTTTGGGGCCGACTTCTGCCACTGGGTCACATTTAATCTTTTCCTAAACAAAATCACCAGGGTAGTTATGGTATTTCTTTGAAATAGTTCTGAATAAATGATGTTTCTCCAGGTTCAAGCAAGCAGATTAAATACGCATGTTTCTCTGGTGTATATCTATCCACACAAATTCCGTATTTCAATTAAGTTAGCTGCTTACATGTTGTTGCTAAATTTTTCAGCGCCACGCTGAAACACCAAATTGACGCACGAAGCCCAATTAAAAAAATAAAAGTTGATGTTACCGTTTCAATGACTGAGCTGGAATCTCTTGTCCCTGTGGCAGTGTGACCTGTCACTACTCGGGAGTGACGAGGGAAATAGGCCAGACGTCTGCACGAAGGACTGTGCAGTGCTCAGAACCAAGTACACGGTCTCACAGAAATGAGTGACTAAAAAGGCAGCAGAAGGAAATACCAACATCTTCTATGTAAATCCCAAATCACATAAAGATACACACAAAACCCCAAAATACCTATTTTGAGAGAATCCGTACAAACAGATGGAGGGGAAAGGGGAATGAAGGTGAGGTGGGAGAGAAAAGTGAGAAGCAGGGGCAAATGCTTCTATTTTTCTCTGGTTAAGAATTTTTCTACTTAATACTACTCAGCCATCAAAAAAACAAAAGAAAGAAAGAAAGAAAGAAATCTTGCCATTGGCAATGATGAGAATGGAACTAGAGGGTATTATGCTAAGTGAAATAAGTCAATCAGAGAAAGACAATCATCATATGATCTCACTCACAGGTGGGATTTAAGAAATGAAACAGAGGATCATGGGGAAGAGAGGAAAAAATAAAAGATGAAAGCAGAGAGAGAGACAAACCATAAGAGACTCTTTAATCATAGGGAAAAAACCAAGGGTTGCTGGAGGGGCAGGGGTAGGGGATGGAGTAACTGGGGGCTGAACATTAAGAAGGGCACGTGATGGATCACTGACCTCTACGTCTCAAACTAATAATACATTATATGTTAATTAATTGAATTTAAATTTAAAAAATAAAAAAAGAATTTTTCTACTTAGCTGTGCTTCAATTAATATGACTTACTTTTCTAAGCGTGTAAATTATATATCTTAAAATACAATGGGAAAACAATCTCTTGCTTGCTTTTACCATGTCTCTTGGTAAAAGTTAAGTTCTGACCCTTGGCCATACAGTACTTAACTTAATTCAGGATTCCCAGAATCTGTTCAGGAGAATTGAATACCGAGTAGTACCAGTTTCATATATTCTTAACTTGAAATGTGACTGTTCTTACTGGATCTCTTATGTGGCTCACCACTTATTCACATTTGGCTCTTTCTCCAGGACCGGATATTTAAAACAAGGTCAATATTAAAAAGGTACCATATATTTTAAATTAGTATTTTAAGGAAACTTTTCAAACAGTCAGCTTTTCCTAAGTCAAAACAGAATTTTCCAAGAAAACAAATTGAATTCCAGAAAATGGAGCATCTCAGGGGCATATAAGCCCTGAGGCTCAGAGCCTGGGGAGGGCAAGGTGGTTGGAACACCAGAATCTCCCAGTGCAGACAAACACCAGGACACAGTAGCCACTGCGTGTAGAATAGAAAGGCCAGTGGGCAGCATGAGTGGGCAGCTCCTTTGCTGCAGGTGTGAGTACTTCTCACAACAATGAATGAAAAAACTGCTCGGGGCAGACACAGACTGACCGGGTGAGAGTAAAGGAAGAGCAGAAGGCCAAGTACTCAGGTAAGAGAAGTGCTCAGGTCCAACAGCTGAAATGACAGTGGCCTCCTCTTTTGCAAGTTTCTTCTCTCTCCTTACCTTGAAGCCCTGGGGCCCTCGGCCAACTTTTCAAGCAAACAGAAGAGTTTTGACAAAGGGGGATTAAATGTCTTTGTGCTAGAAGAATATTTTTTTAATACTGTCATATATATCTTTGTGCCTCCTTGTTCCTTCTTAAATTTTAGTTTCATTTACACTAAAGAACTGATAAGAATTATGGATTTCTGCACATGAATTCTCATGCTAATGCAGACCTGTCACTCTAAGGCTAATTCATTTCAGCATTAATAATCCTTCTGCACACCCTTCGCCTCTTGCCTGAGAGTCACCTTGTTTATCCTCTAATGTGCCTTTAATTGCCCCCAGGGCAGAAGTGAACTGTAAACAGACTGTCAAAGCTTTGACTGGGATATCCTGCTAAGGCACTTTAAATAAATACTTGGATCCTTTGTGGAAAACAGAAGAAATAAAATGAGACAAGACCATGTCCACAGGTGGTTTTCTGTCAGAATTAGATTATCTTCTCATTTTCATTTAGAGTACAGTTTTTCATCATGCTGAACAACTGCTATGGTTATTATATTCATACTGAGACTTCACGCGATAGCTGAGGTCAAAAACCTTGGCATGGTAAGTGCTTTCCAATTCGTAGACCTAATAAAAAGTTTTCATCCGTCATAAAAAAATGATTTTGTAAAACCAAAGCAACTCATGAGACGGTACTGTATTTTTCTTTTGTTCTGTTTTTAAATAATAAACAGGTGTCCTAACGAGTAAGAATAAGAATTATCTGATTAGTCTATTTAACCTATCTGAAGAAAATACTCTGGACTAAAATTCTAAAAGTCAGAATTCCTTCCCCAAAGGGCACCTTTTAAAGATGTATCAATTATAAGAAATAATGTAAAAATCTTGAAAACTGTGGAGTCTTGAAAGTCAGGGATCGACCGGAGATGAAACGTCACTAAGGTAAGATCAATAGCCAACTTCTCTCACACATGAATGCCTCCCCATGTCTGCGCAAAATAGTGAAATGACCTCAACTTCAGGTTTTTTAACTTCTCATAGAAAAGACACTTACAAGTTAGGGAATTAAAGGTCCAGACAGTGATTGGAAGTCTCCCCATCCACCAATGCCTTCACTGCCCACCCAAGTCTAAGTTAACTGTTGCTAATGTGGCCAGAATTTTTCCCAGTTTGGAGTTTGTCCCAGATGTCTCCAGGGGTCTCTCTCCATCTTACATGTTTATAGACTTTACCAACAGTTTATATCACATAGCCTAGAGTGTCACATATTAGTTCAGACTATTAAGGTTAAGACAAGTGCCAAATTGCTCTAAAGCAATTCTATCTTTGCTGGCCTGAGGAAGAGTCAACATCATAGTGTTTACCAAGGCGAACCCAACAAAAAATCCATACCTTGTAATGTCTGGGGCAGGGCATTCTGAATTTGACCTTGATCTCCTTTCCCCCCATCATTCAGCCTTTCCTACTTCAACCCAAAAGCTGTACATGGCAAACTTGCTTAGTTTAGAACCTATATTGAAAGCAGGTCGCTGAGATACTACCAACGGCTATGTGAATTCTTGCTGGGGCAAGTGGAAAAATGTGACCCAAGGGAGAACCAAATGAGTATAGAGGTATCCAAGGGAGCCAGTCAACAATAGCACACTACATTAAGAAATGTCTGGAAAGACCTATGTCACATGTAGACAGATTGTTTTCCATGTCTGTTGACATGCCAACACAAGCAGCAGAAAAACAGAGAAAAGCAGTACATCTGTTGTTTCATTTCCATCATGCCAAAGGTAGATCTGACTACCTTTATTTCAGGAATCAGTTGAGTCAGCTATCTCTTTGGGTGACCCACTGACACAGTTCTGCAAGAGTGGAACAGGGAATGAGAAAGAACGTGCTAGAGGAAATAGTACACCACACGGCAAGAAGCCCTGGCCATAGGCGAGGCCTCCTTGCCGGTCTTTCTGACAGAGACTGTGTACAGCCTTTGCCTAATAATAGATACCACCAATGTACATGGGCCACTGTGCTGCCATTTTGAAAGCAATGTTATCTCTATTTCATCTTCCTACCAACCTTGTATGATGAGTGGAGGATGGACTATAGTCTTAAACTTAGAGACAAGAGCATTTTGGTCTGAAGAGGTTAATGAATTAGGATCACGTGATCAGACAATGGCGGGAGTCTAGACTAGAACCCAGGCTCCTGTTGTCTGCCTGCTAGTTTATTGTGCTCTTCAGCAATGCCAATCATACAAAAAGGGTTTGCTCTATTTTTTAAAAAAATTCACGAACAGTTCATATAAAGATAGGAGCAATCAAAAACACATGGAACTGAAAAAAAGCGAGTCTCATCTGCTTGCAATAATATTTTAAGATTCCTCAATGCTGTGCAAATATGTTTAAATAATAATGGCCTGAGAAATTCACTTAAATTAGATTCACTGTTTTACAAAAGTAAGGCCATGACAACCCAAGTCAGGAAATTAAAATTTAAGGCTGTCATTCTGTGGTTAGAAAAAAGAGGAAAGTGAGTGAGTAAAAAAGCATATGAACACATCTTTTACACTTGGGTTTTAAATAGGACTAAAAGGAAATTATAATTTAAGAGAAAAATACAGAAGTTCACAAGGCTTATAACTTATGTACAGTTTTGGATCTGCCAATGAAAATGTTTACCTCCAGAAATGTCCATTAGCATAATATATTTATTTCAAAATGTAAAGCTAATTGAAAGCATACTGAAGAAAACACACAGCTCTTTTCCTTGCTGAGGAGGGCGTTTTGTGCGCACTTGTGCGTGTGCGTGCTGGCGTGTGTGGGCCTCAGGCTCTTTCAGGGTAACTTTTGAATAGTGTTCTACCATGAATCTCTTTCCTATCCCAAACTGTAAGCTTTCTAAACTGAACTTTATTTCCCCAGATTTGATAATTTTATCATTTTCTAGACTCCATCCTCTACCCCCACACAATGTGAGAAAAAATGTTGCAACTGCCCAATGTGAAAATCTTACATATTCTAAGCTACATGAAAGACACAAATATCAAAAATATCTCAGAACATTTTTATTATGAGTCCCTGTTAACTGGTACAATTTAAAACTAAAGCACCTTTAAAAAGAAAAAGGAAATCCAACACTTACAAGATTGTGCAGCTGCCCCAAATTCCTTTTGGAAGGAGACTGAGCATAAAAAAATTTAAAAACAAATAGAACATTTGTGCCTAATGGATAATAGAGCCTCGATGTAAGCATTATAGTTTATGGATTGTAACTCAGAGTTCTGAGTTGTTAAAATTCACTGCTTCTCAATGACAACCCACATAACACATGGACATACTTAGCACCCTGATTTTGGTCTCTACATACCGTTTCCCACTAAAAGGATCATTTTGGGGAAATGGTTAATTCCAGGAAGAGAGGAAGGAAATATGACTACTAAGTCAAAGCAATATAAATTAAATGAAATTGAAAATTCTGTTCCTCAGTGGCACTAGCCACGTTTCAAGTGCTCTAGCCACATATGACTAGGTGGTCATCACATCGGACAGCTGCACATTAGGCATTTCCATCACTGCAGTAGTTCTACTGGACAGCATTGGTCTAGAGATTAAAAGAGACTTAAGAGACTTAACAACAAAATGCACTAGTGAAACTATTTCATTTCTGATCATAAAAATAAGAAGATTCTTGTTTGGATTAATGGGAAACTTAAATACAGCCTGAGAATTAGAATATTAAGGAATTACTGTAAATAACAATATGTGATGACAGTATTAGGTCACATAGAAAAAATCTTTATTTTTAGAGATACATCTGGAAGTACATAAACGAATAAACGTCATATTGTCTGAAATTTTAACATGCTTCGTAAAAAATAGATGAAGTAAATATGGCAAAATGTTAATAATTGTTAAATCTAAATCAAAATGTTTTCTATAATTCTATGTATGTGTGAAACTTGTCATAATAAAATGTTAAACTCATAGCTTCTTGCATTTCTAGTTTTAGAATATCAAATGTAATTTATACATATTTTTGTATAATTGTGTGCATTTCTATGTACACTAGAGGCTAGAACCATACAGGTCCAGTATTTTGGCCTCAAAAATACTAAGTGCTCTGCCTAAAGTGTTATTGCCATAATTAAGCCAGGGATGATTAAAACTGAAATGACAGAACACGGAATTACTGTAGTCTTCAATAAACTCTTCTGGTACCTAAGTTATTTAGACTACTGGGTGGCTAGACAATCAATTGCCCTATACAAGCAGCAGATATTTTATATTTTAGAAGTATCAAATTTAAAAATATTTTAGGAAGCATACTTAGTTGTTCTAATTAAAAGCACTATGATAAAAATATACAGACTATTTGGCTAAAATCCCATTAAAAATTTGATTTATTATAAGCACAAGGTACAAAAGCTATAGGTTATATAAAGTATTCTTAAGCTGAAAGGCCAGATCAAGTATGATAAAGTATTATGTCCTAAACAAACAGTTACAAAATTGCATAAAAACCTATGTAAATATTGCTGAATCAGGACTATATGAAATATAAGCAATATATGTTTAAACACTGAGATTCATTTGATGAATTTCTAATATTCACCACAGAAGTTTAAAACATTTTAGAAATCACGTATTTCTATGGTATCAGAAGCTAGAGCTCCATGGCACAAAATAATGGAAATACTTGGCGTGTATATTCATTCGTTCAATGAGTATTTCTTAAAATGAATTAGTTACCTATTATAGCAGGTTATTAAGATATATTTAAGCAGTATAAACCAGCTATCCATATAGTGAAGATAGAAGCATTGACTCTAAAATTAACTTCTGGATCTCAATTATTTTATTTAGTAGAATTGACAAATAACTGCTTTTACGGCAGGATGTATGTGAATGGCTTAATCCCAACATACGGATATTAGAATCTGGATAGTGCCAAATACGACTCCTTTATATGGTAGAAAATATAGATTAATAAAACAGGGCACTACTTAATTTTGAGTCTCAAAGATAACTGATATTCCCGTTAAATATATAGATATATTGACAATAAAGTTCCATACTGATCATTTTTAAAAAAAATACAATAGCATGTAAGATAAACAAATTTGACAACTTGCCAATTTTATATAACATATATTTTATATCAGTACCATGTTCAGCTCTAATGGTTTTGGCCAAACACTATTCGGTTAGACCAAAAGCTTTTAGGATTGGATTCAATTTTAGGAAAGTAACCAGGGGTTTTCAACTTATGTAATGATAGCTACTTACGTCATGAAAACTGTCCTCAAATATACTTACATGTTTGCTTTTCGAAATTCAGAATGTCCTTTTTCTATACTACTGTAAATACAGGTTATAGACTAGGTTATAAAATATATGTAAGATTTACTCTAGCTTACTGTACTAACAGCAATAGTCAACTTCTAGGCTCTGGAAACCAAGGGCAAGTATTTAGGAAGAAAGAGGGAAAGAAAAACAAAGAATGCATTGCCTTCTGGAGCCAGGATCAGCGTAGGTAAAATGTTGAAAGAGCTGACCTTTGCTTTGACATCCTTCTAACCTGCTTTCTGTTTCCCCCTTCTGCCTCGATGGAGTTCGTTCTCTTCCTCCTGTCCCAATTCTTGGTGATGCACAGGCCGCCTAAAATCCCATTGGCTTTTTAGGAACACTCCAGAACCCCCCCTTAGCATTGGCTTTCCCTCTTCCGTGTCCTACACTCCAGTCAACAGTCAATCTCTCAGCAAAGCAGTTGAATCAGACAGAGGCCACAGGAAAGCAATCTGATTAATAAACAAAACATGCCTACAGCCCTTCTAGCTGTATTTGTACTACTTAAAAAATAATACCAAATATCACAAATACTTAAAAAGGGGAAGTTTTAAGATTCTCACAATCTAGAGGGAGAAAGCCTACCACAATGATGGGGAAGCCTTTAAGAGGAAAGAAAAAAGACAAGTTCACAAACCGCGCCAACCTATTACCGTGCCTTTAACTCCCTGTACAAATGGCACTTTCCACTTCTGACTCCAGGTTCTCTATACGCTCTAGGGTTTATGAAGTTTCCCTCAGTGGAGCTTAGAGGGATGGCGGGGAGGGCTCTGCAGGTGGCTGGATACCGGGCTATTTAATGTTGGGAACTGCTTTAAATAATTTAGGGGAGTAAATTTGCATTCTTATTTACATTTGGCTCAGGATTCATTTGGAATTTGCTGTATTTCATCAACATTCACCTACTTCAGAGGTATAAGGGAAATCTCTTTGTCAGTAAAACCCAGCACAGATGGGCAGCTATGGCTTAGCCCCACAACACTGGCAGCTGACCATCTTATGCTGATAGTCAAATAGACTGTAATGACTTCCCAATGAGCTAATTTCAAACTTCATTTAAAATCCAAACAGTGCCTGAGTTTTGATGGCTTACAAATTAAGCATAAAAAGTAAAAACTTTTGAAACAAAAAAAGAACTATAGCAATAAACTTTTTATGAAATGTTTAAGAGCAGAAGAGGGAGATATTGACATGTGTAAGCCATGATGCTGTCCTCGGTCACAGTAAGAAATGTTTCACTTCATCACGCTTTAAAAACCTGCTTAATAAAAACCTGTGCTGTGTCTCATGTGAGTGTCAATAAAGAATGTCAGGAGACTTTTAGACATCAAGAGTTGTTAAAAAGCATCACTTTTCCGTAACTAAAATCTTAAACACACACACATACACACACACACACACACAAAATCCTCCAGGTGACAGTGTTTCAGGGAACAGCTTTTAAGACACCAAAGTTGGAATAGTAATTACCTGCAAGGGACTCGCCAGGGATCTGTTTTTAGGTACTGTAAATGCTTTGAGAACATTGTCTTCATCTTCCGATACTGGCGTCATTAAAACGGAACTTGTAAGAATATTCTAAAGGGAAAGAACAATTTGAAATTTAAATGAGCCTGGAGACTATGAGAGCTGACACAATTTTGACACCGTAGAGAGGAGATTATTATGACGTGATATGCATGAGCAAGAACAAATGCAGGAATCTGCCAGAAATTCTCTTCTCTCTGAGCTTAGAGAAGACCTTAGCTATGCCCCAACCCTAATCCCACCGTGGCAAACTTCGCTAAAACGAAAAGCTTTGGGGTCTGATGTAGTTCTAGGCAGGAGGTGGGCACTCAAAAAAACATCTGCTAAAGAGATTAGTAAATCCATGCTTTTAAAAATGAAAGATTGGGGCACCTGGGTGGCTTGATTTCAGTTCAGGTCATGATCTCAGGGTCATGAGATCAAGCCCTGAGTTGGGCTCTGAGCTCAGCGGGGAGTCTGCTTGGGGTTCTCTCTCTCCCTCTGCCCCTCCTCCTGCTCATACTCTCTCTCTCTAAAATGAAGAAATAAATCTTTTTTAAAAAATAAAAATGAAAGATCTACTTAGCTCTAGAGAAATATTTATTTTGTATATTGGTACCAATATTTTAAAGCTACAAATTAATGGCAGTATAGTATAATGGTTAAGAGCATGGAATTTAGAACTAGGCTTTCTGAGTTCTAACCCAGAACTACCACTTAATTAGCTATATAATCTTAAGCCAGTAAGTAAGCCTCCCTGTGTGTGTTTCCCAGTTGGTATAATGGCAATGATAATGTTACCAACTTTGCAAGGCTGATGTGACGATTCAACGAGGTGATGCATCTAAAGCTCTTAGAATAGTACTTACCCCTTAGTACATACTGAATAAATATTCATAATTGGTATTAGCTCTGATTCTCCATAAGGGACAACCATTCACAAATTATAAACTTTAAAAATGGCGGTAACTAAAAAGAAAGGAGCAATCAAGCCAGGACAAGACATGGAGGAAACACAAATACATATTACTAAGTGAAAGAAGCCAGTGTGAAAAGGCTACACAGTGTATGATTTTAACTATATGAAGTCTTGGAAAAAAGGAACACTATGGAGCCAGTAAAAAGATCAGTGGTTGCCAGGGGCTGGTGGTGGTGGAGGGAAGAATAGGTGAACCACAGAGAATTTTTAGGACAGTGAAACTACTCTGTATGATACTCTAATGGTGGATACATGTCATAAATTTGTCCAAACCCATAGAATGTACGGCACCAACAGCAAACCCTATTACAGACTATGGACTTTGGGTGATGAAGTGTCAGTGGTGTTGGTTCATCAATTGTAACAAAGTTCCCACTCTAGTGGGCGATGTTGACAACGGGGAGGGCTAAGCAGGTGCAGGGAAAGGGGAATGTGGAAAATCTCTGTATCTTCTTCTCAACTTTGCTTTGGACCCAGAACTGCTCTAAAAAATAAACTTTATTTTTAAAAAATGGTGGCAAGCAAAGTAATACAGTAATAAGAACAATAAAGGGCGTCTGCCATGGACACGGATTGGCCTTATGCTAGATGCTGCAGAAAACCAAACAGGAGGCAATGTAACAAGGAGGAAATACTACTTTGGGAAGACAAACAAATTAAAAGAAAATGTAAAATTAATATTCTGCTTTCACAGAAATATGTATTTTCATGCAACACATTTTTTAAGTGCCAGGGGCTCTCAAATCTTAAGAAAACAAATAATGAAGAAAATCTGCATGGAAAAGAAATTATTTCTAATAAACAAAATTTCTATATTCAACATTAATAATCATAAGGAAATAGTCATGCAACGGAGAATATTTAGAAATATGAGGTATTAAATAGTGCTAAAACCACAGGAGCCTCACATGCCACACAGCGAATTCTGTGAGGCGCCAACATCTTATGACATGGGCGTGTACTTACGGGCACATCTGCCACAGGCGATGCCTGTGTGAACAGCTGGGCGTTCAGACTCTCCCCTTCCCAGTGGCTGGAGCAGAAGAAGTTTCCTGCTTTATCCGTTGGAGATTCCACCTAAAAGCAAACAGGAAGTGCTTCGCTGTTTCTAGAACTAGAACTTCCCATGGAACATGGACACTTGAGAGTAAAGTTCTATAAGATGAGTAATATCTGAGGATCTAATGTATAACACATTGACTATAGTTGGTAACCCTGTATTAAATAATTGAAATTGGCTCAGAGAGCAGAACTTAAATGTTCTCACAAAAAATTTTTTAAAAGGGTCAACATGTGAGGTGTTGGATGTGTCCATTCACTCAGTGAGGGAGAATCCTTCCACAATGTATATGGATATCAAATCATCATGTCGTACACTTTAAATATCTTAGAATTTTGTCAATCACATCTCAGTAAAGCCAAAAAAAAAAAAAGAGTAAATTTTGGTCAGTCTCTTAAACATTTATCCTTACATGAAAAAAAATTCCAGAGGCACTATATCTACCTGTTGAAAATGCTTCTTGCCACCCAAGCTAAAACTTTTTTTTTAAGATTTTATTTATTCATTTGAGAGAGAGAGAGAGAGTACAAGCAGGGGGAGAGCTAGAGGGAGAAGCAGACTCCCTGCTGAGCTGGGAGCCCGACTTGGGGCTTGATCCCAGAACCTGCAGTTCATTACCTGAGCCGAAGGCAGATGCTTAACCATCTGAGCCACCCAGGTGCCCCCTCAAGCTAAAACTTCGATCCTTGCAAGTTAGAGTCTTTTTATTTTATACTATGAGTTAGATACTACTATTTTAATTTACATTTCAACTCTCCATGACATCTGAAAATTAAAAATCTTATGTATTGATTATCTATCCATTTGTGTATTGGTGATAAAAAATGGACAGTAAAGAGGTGCCAGCATGGCTCAGCCGATTGAGCATTCATCCCTTGATCCCAGCTCAGGTCTTGATCTCAGGAGTTTGAGTTCAAGCCTGCACTGGGCTCCATGCTGGGCATGAAGCCTACTTAAAAAAAACAAACAAACAAAAACAAAAAGGACAGTAAAAAGCTTCCCTCTCTTTCCTTTAACCTCTCTAACACATTTTCTGTTCAAACATGAAGCAAGTAGGGGTGGCCTGGCCTCCCAAACGAAACGTGCCATGCCTACTACAGCCTGGTAGTACCTCTTAGCCGAATCTTGTAGGAAGATCTTGTATGAAAAGTGGTGTTGTCACCCAGTACTGATGCCAGACACAGAAAGCTGCCCACAAAGAACAGAGGCAGCAGGATTCACATCTTATTCCTTCCAAAGGATCTCATGTTTACCTCTTGTTTGATCTTTTTCAGCAAAGGTGGTCCATTTTCTTGAAACTCGGCCACCATTCCAGGTTCGTCCGATTCCTGCTTGATCACATCCTGTAGGTCTTCTACTAGATGAGATGGTGTCTGAGGCTGAAAGGAAGAGTGGGTATGTTCACATCAGAGGACAACTTCTGTCTGTGCTAATCAACCAGCTGACCTCAGGAACTTGGCCCAAACTTACTAGCATCTTCAGAGGACCATATTTAATTTCTTGAGCTGCCAGGGCATGTTTGAATGGTGTAGGAGTTCTTGGAGAGCTTTCTAGGATTGACCTTTTGATAGCTGGAGTTCTAAAACTTTAAAAAGAAAACAAATATTGGTTCAGTATGAAAGAATTGTCCTTTCCATCGCTCTACCTATTAAATGCAATATTTTTGTACTGAACAAACTCTGTTGTTGAGATGCAATTGGGTATGTGAATTAATCATATATGTGTTGTTAAGAAAAAGATAATATGTACATCACATATTCCCCAATACTTCAAAATATGATACTCCTAAGAGTGTTCAACTATTTTTTATCTTTCTTTAATCATTCTGGAGACACACATAGTGCTCTTAGGTCTTTATAATGACCATAAACATTATAAAGATCTGTTGTCATTCACAAATCAATTTGATCTATTCATTAAAACAGGCCCACAAGAGAAAACATATGTTAGCCTTTTAAAATGTACTTATTGTAACTGGAATTTGGAAGATATAATTTTTTAAAGGTTTCTTATAATTCATATTGACATTCTCTGCCATTTCTTTGAATTGGGTAAGGATTTTTTGAATATTAACATTGTTTAATCACTCTTTGGCTTCTGATCATATAATATTCCTGGGGATTTTAGAAGAAGTCCTATCTATAGATAAATTTCAAAAAGGAAACATAAGATTAAAAAAACATGAACTAAGTAAAGAACCATATCATTGTTATTCTGAATTTTATAATCAGCGAGGAAAGGAGGTTGAAAATCTGTCCTCAGTGAAGAAGGAAAGGGTTTACTGAGCAAACAGAACAACTGAATGGAGAAGTTATATGAGGACTACCTCTGCATGTGGTCCTCCATAGTCCTGCTACATAGGACATTTTGAAGAGAACTACAAAATGTAAGCTATTTTATCTACTGACTTGCCACCCCTAGGTAGTTGTAACATGCCTAGGACAGATACAGTCAACGTGGGAACATACATGATTAGATACATACAAATGTTTCAGACATTTGGAGGCTATATTCCATTAACGAAATGTAAGTAAACAAGGATAAATAATTTCATTCTTGAACCAAGGACTTACATAGCATTTTCCTTTTGAGTTTTCACAGTGTGGTCTCTATGAAATGGTGTTGTAACAGTCAATTTGTGACCATTGAGAGGTGTGGAAGTTAAAGAAGGCATTTCCAAGTCTAAGTTTTCATGGTTACCAGAAGTGTTTAAGAACTAAATATAGGAAGAAAGAAAAAAAATTACTTAAGCAGAGATTCTTTATTCAGCCCAACTTAAAAATCACACCATGATAACAAGCAAGTATGTTTTACTGACCCACTAGGTAAAATAATAAAGAGGTTAACAAGCACGTAGCATTGGACAGGGTATTGTTTTATTTCAGTTGGAGTGCAATTTGGAATGTAATTTCCAAGAAATAAAATCTAGGATCACTGCTAAAAAACTCGCAAAATCCTATGAAAATATTCTCAATAAATGCCATTTGCCATTAAAGAGAACGAGATGCACTCTTTATTAAGATTCTAAGCCTTAAAGTGATTTTTTGGAAAGTAATTATAATTTTTCTCTCATGCTGTTTTTTCTCTTTAATGATCTAGGAATTATTATGACAGAAAATTTGCATTATGTAGAAAATTCTTGAATAATAAGCTGTGTTTCTCAGAATGCCATTATTCTGGGGAAATAATAGGTGTTCCTCAAAAAGTTCCAAGGTTAAATCAGTTTGGGAAACATACATATCATAACGTCCTCCCGAAAATTCATAATGCACATCAGTGTATCAAAAACTGAGAGGTCCTACAGTAAAGAAACCAATTTTAACTGTGATTTAGTGTTTCCCAAACCTATATTCTTATATATTTAGATTTTTTTTCTGGAACATCTACTAAAGTCTTTTAGAACTAATGTTCTCCAGAATACAATTTGGAAGATACAAACAAATAACAAGATAATTTTTTGGGTGGGTGCTTCATTTGTTCATACTTAAAGCTGTCCCGAAAATAAACTCAACAGACATAATCGGAAAAATGTTATAAAGTGCCAAATTATCTATTAACTTCAATTAGTTTAGTAATTAAGGAATATAATCTGTGATAAGAATTTTAATTTCCATGTCTTAAAAAAAATTTGAAGTGAGAATATTCATGGCAAAAACCGTACTGATAAAATAGTATGGCGTAACTCAAAAAAGCCAATATTGAGAAATTAAAATTAAAACATAAGTTGTTTTCCTTGAGCATTTGTTCCTTATGTTTTCCCAAAACTTTTCCACTTAAGGATGGAACAGAACCTCTAAAATTTCTGGTTGCAGCCCAAATGCTCTCCAAACACAGTTTGGTTCCCTCCTCCCCTGGGTCAGTGAATCACAAAATAATAAGTGAACAAATAGGCAGAAAAATCTGCTAAAGTTTTTAAGGAGAGGGAAGGGATGGGAGAAAAGGAAGAGACAGAAATGTTAAACTCTAGTGCTGGAGGAAATAAAAGCCCATCCCATGCAACTAACAGTGTTTCAGATCACCAAAAAGAAAGAGAGAAAATTGTGACAAAATCATCAGTCAGCCTACAGACAGCTCAAACTTTGGGAGGCAGTATGACTTAGCAACAGCTAGATTCAACGATGGAACGGAATCAGTGAGGGCAACAGTAATTAGTCATTTGTTCCAAAGGATTAGTTTCTAGATTATTAAGGCTTGAGCGGCTGTTGAAAATTAGTAATAGCTGTGCAGAAATCGTGCTCTACCTGCGAAGGGGAGAAGGGTAGGCTTTTGACAGGGGAACGCTTGGGAGTTGAGCTGCTGACGTCAGCAAATACGAAGGAGCTAGAGTCTCCAGGGGCCAAGGGGCTTGTCTGGCCCCGCTTTTTGCGTAGGATGACCAGTGGAATTGTGCTGTGCCTCGAAGGAGGTAAGGGCTTGAGCGGGTCAAGCGAACCCTCATTCAACTTGAGTTTGTTCGCTCTCGTGCTAGGCTCTCCTGCAGCTCTAGTCACATTGCCCTCTCTCTGCTGAAGCTGTAGGGCTTTGCCTGCATGATGTTGGCTAGGTGAAAAATCTGCTTCTTCAAAGAATTCAAAACTGCTGAGATCACACCATGATGAAGAATCCTGAAACAATGTGGGAGGCACAGAACTTTGAGACGGCGTTTGCGTGCTGTGTGCCATCACCTGCAACACGGCGCTGACAAAGAGACACTGACGGCGGCCGAAACACCTGGCTCTCTTGAGAAAGAGCTTCAGGACTCACGGTTGTTCCGGTATGCTGCACGGCAGGTCTGCCATGCTGCCTGCAGGCTCCTCCTGCATATGTGCCACAGGGACCCCCCCCCATATTCTCTCACTTGCGTGCAATCCGTTGCAAACAGGAAACCTGTTCTACATGGCGCATTTTGGCAAGGGCATCCCATTTGATGGATATGCAATGAATGCTTTTTAGCGACAAAGGAAATGAGCTGAGTATCTACTTTTTAGGTGCTGCACTCATGTCTGTTTCACTAAAGATGGTCTGTCTCACTGAACCAACTGGGACTGGTAATCAATAATCAATGTTTTGTGGCGAGAGCCGTGTATCACCACTGAACTCCTTACTACTTCAAGTACATTGAAAGACTGCTCTAAGTTCTGAGTAAACACAATTCTTAATGTGCTATCCAAAAGCAAAGCGCAATTCTGGAGAAACACAAAGAAGTCACAAAGTAAAATAAGTTAAAAAGAACGCAAACATCGTTCCACAACCCAAGATCTACTTATAGGTCATTAACTTTACTGTTGTAAAAAAAATACGCTTTTTGAAGGAAATGCATGAAAAGCCACCTTTTAACTGAATAGCCTATGAATTCAGATCTTTGAAAAGACATATATGCAAAGGCTAAAATCATACTTGTACATTAATATATGCTAATAACATATTTGCTATAGAAAATGGCAATCGTTTGAGAAATGGGTTTTCTAATTCACCTTCAAAAACATTAACTTGCCTTAACAATTTTACTTACAGAATCTATAAATTGAAGTGTTTCTGCAAATTCTAAGAGGTTCTTAACATTATCCAGAATGGTGCCTTGGTGGACGATCATGCACCTTGCTGGAGAGGCACTTTCTTCAGGTAGGGAGCCAGGATCCACAGGCAGAGACGGGGTGGAGTGGTGTTCTTCCAAACAGGAAACAGGTGCGCTGTCCCCATGAGGTCTGGTGTGGTCAGCGATGGTGGTGCTGTGCCACCCAGGATAGCTGCACGTGTGATTCTGGGTCTGAGGCGGGGGTTGGGGGCATAAAGAAAGAGCGGGGAGAAGAAAGGGAGAAGGAACTTAGCAATGAAGTTGCACAAGGTATCAGATGCTGTTGGAGGAAAGATAAAAGTAGTTGCATCATCCAAAACTTGCGCCTATGAAACAGTTGTCAAGATGTTTCCTTTCATCGCTGCAAGACCCTGCTTTTTAATACTGTTACGGTCTGTCACCTCCGTGAGTACCCTCACTGTCATCGTTTTGCTAAAACTGCAAACAGAGGCACTGTGTCACAAAGTACAGGTCTCACACGGACTGTCTTCAAGATCTACTCTAACATGAGTTCCAAAAGGCCACACGTGGTTGCTGAGAACGAAGAATTGTCCTATTCTCCTTTTAACCTGCAAAAAGGCCAGGAGACTCAAGAGTTGGAGTTGATTTTATCTGCATATATTCTTGTTGCTTCTGTCCCTTCTGAATGTTACCGATTGCACTGAAGCACTGAAGGGCTGCCAGATCAGCGTGGTTAGGAAAGCAGAAGAGCACAGTAACAGAAGTCTCCTTTCAGCATGACCACGCAACAGGAGACATTGCAAAACATGAACTAAAGTTAAAAAGCGGTCGAACTAACATATGCACATAATCATCTTATTATTTAACCCCAAAGGAATTCACTCCTAAGAATTCCTACTGGGTATCACATCTCTTTTATTCTCTTTGTTGCTTAACTACAAAAGTTACAAAGTACACGCTGCTTTCTCAGTTCACAGCCCAACCACCAAAAAAAATGTCAAAATTCAGTAATGGTCCACACAGCTCTCATGGATGCAAACAAAAGAGAGTGGCCGTGTTATTGACGGAGAGCGTATCCATACCTTCTTCCCATGTATATATGGAACAGGCACCAAATCATATGTGAAATGATAAAGTTAGAAAATCTCGGTTAAGAAAAATAATAGAAAAAGAAAAAGTGTCAAATGAATAGGACCAGACAAATACAGGGCTTTGTAAAAATTGCAGATTATCATTCATTTATATCTGTTAGTTCGTCCTTGAATGCATGACAGTTCCAAGAAGACAAGAAAATCGATGGTGGCCACCACAAGCGGACTCTGCGTTTCTTTTGCCACACAAAAGGGCTATTTTGCATTTGGTCAACACACGTTGGAAGCCCAACTGCATTTTAGCACAAGCAACTTCTGCTCAAACGCTGTTCATGGATCTATAGTCTTGGTTAGTGTAATAGTTAGAAGAGAAGGGAGAAGAGGCAGAGGGCACTGGGATGCAGCTGTGGTCCCCCCATTCAAGCACATGGTTCTCTTCTTACCGGTAGCGCCTGCTGTCCTTTGAGCTCATTCTCAGTTGACATGAGGAGCAATTCTAATTCCTTTATTCGCTTTTCTTTCTCAGGGTCTTCATCATTATAGTGTCTCTGAAATTAAAAGTTGAGGGAGAAAAAAATTCAAGGGCCTGACTGGAGGCTGCAGACACAATGGCTGTGGCCTGAAGTCATGAGGGGCCGTGCGTGAAACCAACACCAACGGAATCCAGCCACTGTACAAAGCTTTGTGAGGATTATTCCACTGGTGAGGGAGCGATGCGAAATCTGAGGCTCGAGTGGGCACCCACTGATGTGCTGGGTCGGCTGATAACATCAGAGAACCAGAGAATTCCTGAGCAAGTTCACTCTACAAGTGAAGACTGGTAGCTTGCTGGCCAGAACTCCACCCACCTCTCCACTATTCCCTCTTTTGTTTTCTTTCACTTCAGTTGAAAATAAGTGTTTAAATGAAAGAAAGCATGTCTTAACAGCCAATGAGTTTCTTTATGAAATGGTCTTCAAATGATCTTACCTGAATGGCTGCAGCAGCTGGCTGAGGGACATTGACTATATTTACATGTAACGCTACAGGATATGGGACATGACTGGAGACCTAGATCAAAAAGGCAGACAAACAAAGGCCGAGTCATTCATGGTCACATAGGCTTTAGGGGACTTGGCTTCCTGAGGTTTTGCTCTAGGACTGAGGAAAACAGAATAAAACTCTACTGATAAAATTCACACACACACACACACACACACACACACACAGAGAGAGAAAAAAAACCCTCTAAATTGCCAGGCCTTTAAAAATGGCAAAATGAGTAGTTTCCTTTTTTACTTTTTAAATTTTTTTTAAAATTTTATTTATTTGGGAGAGAGAGCGGGGTGGGGCGAGGCGGGGGGCGGGCATCAGAGGGAGAAGCAGACTCCTTGCTGAGCAGGGAGCCCAGTGCAGTGCTCGATGCTGGGACTCCAGGATCATGAACTGAGTCAAAGGCAGTCACCCAATCAACTGAGCCACTCAGACAACTGCCAAATAAGTAGTTTAAGCAACATAAAGAGATTTAAAGTGCTCATTGATCTTGATGAGAAGTATGAAAAACACAATGAAAAATATAATCTAAAAAGCATTCATGAGTGTATGCAAGAAGTCATAATGGGAAAAGCTGATGGCTCTAGCTGTTTCTAATAGAAATATTTTTCCTGGAATAATTATGAGTTTTAATGAAGAGCACAGAACCACCTATGATAGTTCACTCATCTGAGGCTTTTCTGGAAAGTCTGTAGTCAAATGAATGGAACAGATGAGAAGACTAAAAACTACTTAGGAATACATTTTGAATACAATTTGCATATGAGCTCCATATTCTTGGCTAAGTTTCACCATCTGCTATTGTTAGTTGTGAGATTAAAGTTTACTGCTCTTGTCTTTATTCTCCTTATTTTTCTTTTCCCAACCATTATGGAAATTTCTTTCCTGAATAGAAATATCTGGCAATTAGGAAGGAATCACACTGATCCAAAGGAGGGTGAAAGGAGACATCAGAAAATGTATCCCAAACCTGCTCCTGACTCAGAGTAAGAAGGTAAACACGCCCAGAAGGGATACATTAAGACATTTCTGCTAGACCACTACCAGAATCAAACTTACAGAATCAAACTTGTTGAATTTCAGTGTCAAAAGGTCTCTTCTTTAACTTTATATTACACTCACTTTTCATTTTGGAAAAGGAAAACAACAGCTCGAAAATACACCTTCATTCCCCTCCTCCTTCTTCAGCAAGAGCTTGTTAAGTAAATTTACATTCAAAAGCTAATCTGATCTGAAGCACTTAAGTCAAAATCCAACAACCCCAACACCGGTCTGCACTGTGAGCTGTGCGACTCTTTGCAGAACACTTAACATCCTGGCTCCTGGGCATGTGCCCACAGATAACAACACCTCCCCCTATCTACCTCACGGGCTGTAGGTGGGGATTGAAGGGGATCCTGTTTATGGAAGTTCTCTGGAAACTGTAAAAGTGTGAGGTATTACTTCTACCTGGAGCTAAAATCACCCTCTCTCTCAGTAAGCTAAATTCTCAGAAATGGCTTACATTTTGTGCTTCAGAAAGGTGGTAATAGGAATAGTCATTGTTCACAGAGGGCTGGCCAGCCGGTGGGACATGGGCAGAAGGTGCAGTATGAGCAAAGCCCATCAAATGACTGTTCTTCTGGAAACTTGTGGCCACTGTTGGTGGGCTGGCTTTAGAAGACTCCTGCAGATAACCTTCCTGCTCGACCTTCCGACGCATTGTAGAATTCCAGTGGTTCTTGATAGCATTATCAGTTCTGCACAGAAATATATCACATAAGAATTTTACAAACAAAAATTTCAATTCAGATTAGAGTTAATTGACAGAAAACTGTTCCGAACAGAGACCTTTTCTTCTGGTCTTTTGGGGTTGTTGCTGTTTTAATTGTTTTAGTCTTCGGGACCTCTGAAAAATCATGCTTCCCCTGTTACCTAACTGAAAATCCATAGATTTTTCTCATTACCCCATATGGAACGTATGTGGATTTCTAGAAATCTTTAAATTCTTTAACCACGTTGTTTCCTTGATAAAAGAATATTTTCAGTGCAACCACCCTTCATGTGTATTCTGAATGTTCGTGGTGTAAGACTCTACTACAACTTAAGAGATCCAGCTGTTCTAGAAAATTGCTCCTTTGAGGGTGGCTTAGCAGGGCCTACCCCCCACAACAGGCACACACAGTGAAGTTTGGTGAATGATAATGATGTCGCCACTGCCTCACTGTCCGCTCTTTATCTCAAATAGCACTAGCCAGAAATTTTGAGTAAAAAAAAAAAAAAAAGGAAAAAAAGAAAAAAGGGACTTCCACCTTTTGATACCCACCTCAAACTGTTCTATAACCAGAGGTGAGAATGGAAAATGAGATACAGAAGGGAAAGATGCCAAGTCCCGATATATTTTCAAACTGCAAAGCATTTTTACTAAAGTCTTTCATTTCTCAGGAAAACAGTTTCTCAATTCAAAAAAAAAAAAAAAACCGTTTTAAGCCTCCCTTTCACTCTTTTGATGGGGGTGGGGGAATGCATGCTAAAGAAAGAGGAAGTTCAATCGCCCCTTAAATTTTTACAAGAATCAACAGCATATCCTCTCAGGCCAAATGGGACAAAAGACCTTTCCTCAACCTCTTGGCTCCTCTAAGCTGATCCTGAACCCTCCATGAGGGAGGAAATGCTCTGGACCATCACACAAGTAAGCTACCTAAACCATCAGAGCCATGGCCTTCTTTGAAAGGACCCTTTCTCCAAATCTGAAGCTCAAGAACAAAATTTATTAAATATTTTCTATCTTACATTATTTACATAAGATTTATAATGAAAAGTATCTTCCAAATTAAAGAAAATGTGTTTATAAATTGTTCAAGTGGGGTAAGTGGGACAAAAATGAGCTTCTATAGATATCTCTGATAATGAGGTCATCTTTGTGCCTTGCGCATTAAAAGAAAGCATAACGCTGACCTTATTTAAAAACCTGGAAGCAGTATGATAATTCTAGAAATACTCTATTTATTTCTTCAAAGGCAGAAAAATGAAGCCAAGTGGTATAATGAAGCAAATGTTAGTAACAGGAAAATGACAGCTGAGCTCCTTCTGGTCACTTCACCAGCTGCATGAACTCAGACCAGAGACAAGATGTCTGTCCTCAGTTTCCTTCTATGTGTTTAGAGGTTTTATAGTTTACAAAGTGTTCTGACATTCATTTTATTTGATACTAACTTTGGCCCTGGGAAGTAGGCTATTACTCATTTTGCAAATGGGACAATCGAAGTTCAGTGACTTGGGCCAGAGCTCACTGTTGGGTGGATTCTGGAAGCCCTCAACCAGAGAAATATTAAGGGCTCCTCCGGCTTTAAAACCTATGGATCTGGCATAGCTAATGAAACATGATCACTGGAATGTAATTCACTCACCATACATTTAAAACAAAATGTTCAATACCCACTCCCTCATTCTTCCCAATCAATATATTTTTTGACATATTATTACCGTCCAGGCAGTAGCTTTGCGATTTCTGCCCATCTGTTCCCCAGTCTCTTGTGTGCCTGGTAAATAATTCTGTCTTCCTCTTCTGTCCAGGAGGTTTTCTTAACTTCTGGATTCAAGTGGTTATGCCACCTCTCCCTACATTGTTTTCCAATTCTCCCCTTTAAGTGCTTGGCAATAACAGACCAACGTTTCGGACCGTATTTCTGTACAAGCTCTATCACCTTCAGATAAACACACAAAAATAACCTATGTTTTAATGTTATGTAATGACTCAGTGTAATCATTCTTCAGTGTTACAAGATCTTTAGAAAATGTCTAAGAATCTGCTTTCATTCATTGGAAATATGGGAATAAAGTCCTCTGCTTCCTGACACTTTACCTGTTTCCTCAAGTTGGGAAGCATTCAGTAAGATGTCTGGGGAATATTCTGAACTGTGACTCACACACCAATGAGGAAAGAACTTACTCTCTGATCTTCTTCTTTGGTCCAAGGACCCTTGATGAGCTCAGGGTTTAGTACTTTCTGCCATCGATGCTGGCACTGCACATCTGTTCGATTCTAGACAAATAACAAAGTATGTGCTGTCATATAGATATGATGTGATAAGCACATGAAGACTTTGTTATAGTAGGAACCATACATAGACAGTATACACAGTCAGGAACATTTTAGGGCATGTTTGGAGAGGCTACCTATCACTCATTACTTACAGCTAACAAACATACAAAGAATATATCAAAATTGCATCTAAAATTAGAAGCTCTAACTCCTTAGCAAAATAGTCCTGCCATGTGAACTGAATATTGTACACATAGCCGTCAATTTAACCTAACCTTATCCTCAGCCTGCAGAAGTACCTCTGTGAACCATGACTAAGGCTTGTTAGTGATTCCACAGGAAGGTCAGGCTTTTGTGGAAACCTACCCTAATGACTCAAGTTTGCTTCCTATTCAAACTAAGAGATGTGCTTCGATTTAGGGCCTCGAGTATTCATATTGCAGAACAAAGATGATTAAAGAGAGGCCCTATGTTACAAGCGAGTATAATCTTATAAGAAAAAAAAAGATAAATATATAATTAACTAATAGATTAAAAAAGACAAATATATGATTAACTAACAGATGGCAGAATTTGATTCACATGTGAGAAGAAACCAAAGCAAAATGACATTGGGCTGAGAATAGAAGCATCTCCTTAGGAGGAGAAATTATGTTTCTGGAAGCTGGAAAAGCTCTTGATAAGGGCTTGCAAGGATGGATGGAACATTCTAGGAGGTGACATCACCAGAGACAAAAGCCCAAAGGAGGGAAAGCAGAAATGAATTCAATGAAACCTGCTCACAGAGAGGAAGTAGGAAACAGAACCGGAGCTGTATGTTGGGGCCATGTGGAAGGACCCTGGGGGCCAGGTCGAGACAGTGTACTTAATTTGTGAGACTCTATATCACTGCTGTTGATTTGGAAAGTTCAAGGACAGCTGCATTTTAGGAAGTTCCATGTGCCAACAATGTTTGGGATGGATGGAAGAGCGGAAGGCTACAGGCAGGGAGGGCAGTTAGGAAGCCCCTCTAAATGTGTAGGGAAGAGGGAGCAAGGAAGATGGAGAGGAGGGGCTGACTGACAAAGGAATCCCAGATGCCACAGTCACGGCTTGGATGCAGATGGGAAGTGGGAAGTCAAAAAGGATAAACCAAACTTTCCAGCCGGGGTACCAAAAGTATGGCTATTGAAATAAATAGGAAATTTAAAAGAAGCTAACTTGAAAATAGCAGGAGTTTCATCATCCCTACCGTATAACAAGACATCAGAATGCTGATTTATATTATCCTGATAAATAAAAAGATAAAACAAGAGGCAAAGTTTTTAAAAAAATGGTGTAAAAATCTTTTAACAATCTATTTAGAAACCCCAATTATATGCATTACAATATAAACTATAAACTATAAGCTATGAATGAAACAGTTCTTCCCCTACTTTATATATGACATGCAAATGGGTCATGTCTTAGTGTCCACTCCCAGGACAAAATGTTGGGAGAAGATTTCCTTTTATAGAAAGAAAAAAATTACGAACTTACCGGGAGATAATTGGCAATAACTTTCCAGTCATCTGTTCCATTCTGCTCCACCAGCTTCTTTAGTTTTTCATCCTAAGACATTTAAAGTTAATCCTAGGATATCAGTCATTTACTGTGTAACTTTATTCAATCAGAGTAAAAGGGAACCAATCCAATAATCCAATCCAGAAAAAAACCCTCAAAAATACCCAAATACAACAGATACGAATGTAATATGGTGGTTTAGAGCACAGATTTATTTAGAGTCTGACAGACCGGAGTTTGAAACTTGACTCAGCTGTTGACTAGGTAGATGGGCTTGGGTATATCATTTTGCTTTTCTGGGCCTTAATACTGTCATCTATGCGGTGGGAATGTTGATGTCAATGTGGATTTGGGGGGATTCCATGAAGTAGCTATGCAAAACATTTAGCATAATGCCTGGTTCACTGAATGTTTAGTATACGATAACTATTAAAAGTTTTGCCTGATGGGGGAAAAAATAATGAACTCCAATGTTAGAGTCAATAGACATTTAACTATGGCACTAAATAGGATCTTGAGTAAGAAACAGTTCAAGTTCTGTTTTAACATTTAGCTAGTTCAACCTCTTTCATGCAAAAAGTGGAAGATCACTTTTTAGATCAAATTTGAAGGCACAGATAATGTAAGAAAAGAATTTCATTTTTGCATCAATGTAGTCACAATTTAAATGAGGCCAGACTTATCAGAACACAGAGACACTAAACATCAGGGAGAAATCTTTCAGTTCACAACTGTCTTTCTAAACATGTTCCTTCAAGTGAAAAACAGCCACATTTCTGCAAAAGTAACTTTCACACATAACGTGGGTCCTTGTAGGACACAGACACAGGAATTAGGAAACCAGTGTTAACAAGAGAACTTCTATATCTCTCAGGATCATCTACGATCACAACCTCCACGGATAAACTACGCATTTCCTATGGACCTCACTGGCCATCCCACCTGCCTATCAACAGGGGCTCAGGGTTAAGTGAAGTAGGGTGCAATGAAACTCAAGAAGAGATATATCATTTATTCTAACATAAAATCCTCTAAAATCAGTTGCAGATTTTTTGGAAAGCTTTAAAGAAAAAGCAATTTTTCCCATACACTAATAATTTTGCTCCTTAAGTATTTTTCCATCTGTACAAAGATCAAGCTTTTGATAAGCTAGCAGAAAAAGAAAGGTGGGAAGAAGACACGTCTCCATCCATCACTGAAAGCTGTTCGAATAGACATTCATGTATACGGCTCTGTGAAATGTTAGATATCACATATGTTAAATAAATCCTTTATGACAAAATGAGTTCTGGAAGTATTTTGTTTCATACTTTTGTTTTGGGAAATAGCAATTCATTCATTTGTGCAGAGAAATGGTTAATATCTTCCTTGGTATCAAGAGATTTTGGGCTCAGGGAACACAAAAATGAACAGTCGTTTAGCGCTGCCCTCTGCAGATCTCCTGGGGGAGGCACGCATGTTACAGCAGTCCTAAGTAAGAATGCGTATCCCGTGCTGGCAGGACGCATCCGACCTGCCTGGGGAATCCAGGGATAGCCTCACAGAAAAGGCGATGTCTTCAGAGGTGATAAAGAAGGAGTAAGAAGCAGTGCAGCAGCAGGACAAGAACAGAAGAGGCAGAGAGAAAAACACAGCGGAAACCTAAAGTGAGAAGGAGGGGAGATTCAATGAACTACAAAGAGTTTGGAAGCGGAAGGTATAGTGTACGCGCGGGGGAGTGGTGAGAGGTCAGCACGCTGCCTGGGCAGGCTGGGAGAAGACTTCAAAGAGCCTGCTAATGAGTTTGAGCACCTGTAGTTTAGCTGAAACATTTTTTTCATAAATTGATACACTCTAGGTTTGTTCCATGTTTTGATAACACGATTAGTTACCTCTTCCCTGGTCCACCTAGTTTTCCCCAAGTGACGCTTTCCAGACTTAGGCAGCAGCCCGTCATAGTCATGATCACACATCTCAATGTCTTCATCATCCTCGTCACTACTGTATATGCTGCAGAAATAAAAAAAATGGGCAGACGTGGACTGAAACCAGAAGACTTAAACTGCTGGGATACAAAATTTACACGAAAACTCAATCTTTTCAAAGGTTACAAAGATAAAATTGTGAAATCTTGCACAACGAGATTGTTTTCTGCATTCTGTTGCCCTAGTGTTATAAACTGGTTCTGCTGTTAGTGGTATCCACAGATACGGCCAAGGACCTGGCACTTTCTTACTGCTCTGCATGTTTAAACCTGCTGAGTCTGTTAGGCCAGTGACAAGTTACACATCTGGCAACCTTCCAACCAATGAAGGTTTAAGTCGAAAACTTAATGTTAAGGACAATAAAAGAAACAAGAGCCTATGTCCTCCATATAAGCACATGCCCAAAATCTTTGGCATACATCACATCATTTAAATAATATTTCTCCAAAACAATAAGCAACTCAATCACGTTACTCCAAAGGGGCTACTGTTTTATTGAGAGAAAAAGAATTCAAGAAGTAACACACCCAACAACACAATTATAGTCACCCCTTAAAGGTGAGAAGACTAAGAGAACGTAAAAAGAAAGTATTTAAGAAACCAGAGGAAGGATAAGGCCATCAAGTCATCAGACTGCTTTGTACACAACATTAACATCCAACAGCTCAAAACTCGAGGCCAGTTGATGTGACTCGTGGCTGTGATGACAGTGCTCAGTTTCCTAACTAACTAAATGACTAAGGCCACTTGGTAGTCACACTCTTACTTACTTTTTTTTCTATTTCTGACTGAATGGTATTTGACATCTCTTAAGATGCACCTAATTCAAAACTGAGGGTTTCCCCCAGATGGGTTTAAAAAGAATGCATTAGTGTTTTGAAGAGAGCCTTTCTTTTACCTAGTAGACCAAAACTCTGAATTTTGATGACTTTTGAAGTAACTCTACACTTAGTGTTTATTAATCATATACTTAATAGATGACAGTAATGTTACAGACAGTAAAATTTACAGTTTACTTTTAGTTATAATTTTACTTATAAAACATAAGATGTACTATCTTAAATAAGATATTAATATAATATAAATGTACCTTAAATATCTTAAATTATACTATCTTAGAAATTTCACTAAAATTTTTCATTGTAATATTGAGAAATCCACCAAACTGAGAATAAAAATGACATAAAGCAACATCATAGTGCCAATTATTATTTTTAAAAAGGAAATTTATATTTATCTCAGGTTTTGTCTTCCCAAACTAACTTACAAGTATATATTACACACTCCTTACAAGTCAAGCAAAAGCGTTTTCCAAAAATCCTGAATTTGAACTTCTTATAATTTAAAACTATTATTTTGGGCACAATCTGAAGGTCCAGGATGCATGGTGACAAGCAGGATGTGATCCAAACTCCAAATGCCACCATGAAAGAGATCCCTAAACTCTACTATCATTTTTTGTTGAGCTTCTATTCTTTTAAACAAGAGTCTCATCCTGTTCTCCACTGTCAACAAGAGGCTCTAAACAACTTCTGATTAATAAATACAATAGATTCCCATTAATAAAAAACACAAGCATCAGAAGATATATATATATAAAATAATCCCAGAGCTGTAGGTCGGCATCTTTCGAACGGTTCACAGGGTACTCCTTGGAAAGCCCCCAAATGAAGTGGCACCTTTATGAAATATCAAGGATACCAAGAAAAGCAGAGTAATATGAAAAAGGAGTCACAGATTCAATCCACTTTAACGTTTTAGGCTTGGCTGGATCTGGAGATTTTCAGAAGTGAGAACTACATTTTCCAGACTAGTAACTGGACATCTTTCTCCTGGAAACAGCTCACCTCTCAGGAACAAGCAACAAATACGGCGGCCCATAGGGGGCAGCCAACGTCAGGTGAGAAAGGATAGGCATCAAATAAGACTAGAGTTGTGGAGGCTAAGGTGCCGGTCCTAATTCTGCCTCCACTTCCCTGCATGACTTGGACAAATCACTTCCTCTCTCTCAGGACTTCAGTTCCTCGCCTATACCTAAGGGCTTGGATTCATTAGTAAGGTACTTTCCAGTGTTAATAAATGATGATTTCATGTCTTCCGTGCTTCTTCAAAATTCAGCGCAGAAGCAGAGATGTGCAAAACCAGTCTTGGGGGAAAACGTGGTGTGGGACTTCTGCAAGTCCTGAAGGGACCATAAAGGGAGCAGGGCGAGCTCAGGGCCGCTCACAGTCTGCTCCTGGGGCCATCGGCAGGTTTGGCACCCGCCGAGCTTTTGAGCTTTGCATGCGATGCCCTCGCTCTAATTTGTCCCGGTAGCCTAAGTAGCACGACTAATTTCTACTAAGGACCTGAAATAACTTTTCCTTTATCTGCTCTGACAAGCTCTCAGACTCAACAGTCGGAGGACTTTCAAAGGTTGATTTCAGGCTTGATGAACTCGACTCCCCACCTGCTAGACCTGGTGTGGTTACAAGAGTACAACTATGAATATTACATTCTGTCAAGGAAACAAACCGTGCAAAGAAACGAAAAAGAAAAGAGGTGTTGGGGGTTGGGAAGAGGGAGGGGAGCGGGAGGAAGTGCCTTGTGGCCGCTACTGTGATTCTAGAAAAGGGGTTCAGACTCATTTCGCTGACCTGGTTAATAATCCCTGCCGAGTTGACGCTCGCCCAGCAAGAAACGGCTTTGAGCCCGCAGCCGGGTTTCTCTTCCCCCTGAGGCCGGTTCAAGGCTCCCACCCCTCCCGGCTGCCACCCTTCTCCGCTACCTGGGAGCTGCAAGGAACCTGCGCGGCCCCGCCCCACCCGGCTAGCAGAGATCGCGGGGCGCGTAGTCTCCACCGCGCCTCCTCCCAGCACCCCTTCCCAGCTTCCTTCTCCTCCTCCTCCCAGTTTCTGCTCTCAAAAAAATGGGTGGCCTCGGCTGCTCTGCTGTTAAGTCCCAAAGGCGAAGGTGAAACCACTTCAGGGGCAGCACCCCCGCCCCGCGTGGCCAGGCCCTGGGCGAGGCGTGGGGAGCCCAGGGGCTCCCCAGGTCGCCTCCCTTTTTCTCCCGCGCCCAGCCATGCCTAGGCGCTGCTCCCCGCCTGGCCAGGCCCGGCCGAGGGTGCTGCTGCACGGCCCAGGCCCACACCCACGCTCCTTGCAACTTCCCCGCGCTGCGCGGAGACAAGCGACAGCCGGTTAAAAAACAAATAAGTCCATGAAAAGTAAACAACCCGAAGGAAAAGAGGTTGGATTTGCTTTGCCTCCAGAAGCTTATACCAAGAACCTCTGTGCGAGGGTCGGCCCGTCACCCTTCCTCCGCCCGGGCGACCTAAGGCGGCGGGAGCAGGGCGTGGGGAGGAGCGGCAACCCCAACCGCGCCCACGTGTGCGCGCCGCGCCGGGACCTCTTGCCCCAGCGAAGAGGCCGCGGGGATTGCGTCCTAGTTGCGCGGCAGCGGCCTTGGGTGCTGCCCGCCTCCGTCCTTTCCATTGAGTGGCAACCGTGACGGCCGCTGAGCTTGTCCCCGCACCCGGCGGCTCGCAGGGAACTCCGGCGCGTCCAGTCCGGGAAGTCCAGAGACCAGGGGAAGCGGGAGGGCCAGCGACTGACAGTTCGGACGAGTATTTCCCTCCTCCTCTCCCTCTTCCCCTCCGTGCGGCCGCAACGTGAGGGGACTTCACCCATCATCCCGGCGAGCCTCCCCAAATGCGGGGACATGTGCGGCGCGGACGCGTGAGTGCGTATGAAGTGCTTGCATAAGAAATAAAAGCCTCCCAGAGTACTGTGATGAGAGCCTTCAAAACCGGAGCTTAAAACAATTTGCAAATGTAGAGACCCTTTCCCTCCCTAAAATCTTCTTTGCAGCCGCCTGTCAGCTGCCGCTCTTCTTCGCCTCCATAAAGAATGAATGAAATTTAAGGGAACTACCTGCAGCTACCAAACAATCCGGCATTTTCCCTATATCTGCCATATGCTCTCCACTTCCAAGTCCAAACATATCGCAATGCATCCACCAATTACGCTGCGACTTCCTCGCCGACGCCCGCGGCATCAAGCCAGGGACCTAGTGGTCTCCCCGGGGCTGGTGGGCACCTCTCTGCCCCCGGCTGGAAGGTGCTGCTTTTTGCCCCCTAAGAGAAACGTATCCCCGTGCAACTTGCAAAATGAGCCTCAGGGCGCGCTTCCTGACGTCCTGATATATTTCCCGCATAGGCTCTTCCATTCATTAGTTTTACTCGCGGCTCCTGCTGCGGAGGCAGAGAGGCTCTAGGTCCTCGAAGGATCTGACAGCCCCGCAGAAGATCCGGGAACGCATTCCACCTGCTCTCCAAGCGCCTGGTGCCCCGCGCGCCCCCGCCCGCGGCCGCCCGTCCGGTCTCCCCGTTACCTGTGTCGGGGTCTCCGGGCCATGGCGCGGCGGGCGCGGGGCTCAGCTGGGAGCCGCGGGAACCGCACGGGGCTGCCGCCTCCCGCTGCCCGCCGCCTGCCTGCGTCCCTCCCCGGCTGCGCAGCGGCGTTCCGCACCGCCGGGGCGAAGTTTCTCAGGAGAAAGAGGAGGAGGAGGAGGTCGCGGAGGAGGAGGAGAAGGAGGAGGAGGAAACAGGTTGATATTAAAATGTAAACTCTGTAAACAGAGATGCCATCAAACAAAGAGCTTTGGACACTCCCCCTCCCGCCAAATCTGGCGCCCCTGCAGTGCGCACGCGCCCTGCCCGCCCGCCTCCGCGGTCGCCTTGGCTGCCGCCCGCCGGGCTGCCGGGCCGGCCCGG
>NC_048227.1:81348278-81416744 GCF_002007445.2 Ailuropoda melanoleuca | reverse complement strand
CGGCGTGCCCCAGACACCAGCGCCCGAGCTCGCCGGGCTCAGACTCACTGTCGTGGGGGCGGCAAGGGCCGCGGGGGTGGGGAGAACAACTGCGTTCGGGATTGGATTTTAGGCGGGGTGCAAAAGTCAGCTCTCTGAGATGGGGGAATGGGGGCTGGGGAGGTGGAGTAGGGGACGGGAGCATGTGTTTTCAGAGGACGTTTGGCTGTTTTTTTGTTTTTGTTTTTAATATCTCTAGATTTAACTCGTTGGTGACAAAGGACACTTAAATACAAGTGGGGATGGAGCTATCACTGCTCCATATGCGGCATCCGGGCGGAGCTTTCACTCCTCTCCGAGATCCTGGAGCCCATACAGCCCACACGCCACCTCCGTATTGTCACTAGCACTTCACTCTCACCAGGGCATACGCCCGGCCCCACCCACCCTGCCCGGCCCGGGCGGCGCCCACCGCACACCTGTGCCCCCGCACCACTCCTACAGCGCGCGCCCTGGATCACACACCTGCGAAATCCACGGGGTTCCGAACAGAACTAAGGAAACCCCACGTGTGCTTGCATGGTTTTAAAAGTTAAGCGGTTTGTGATACGGAGGTCGGTATCCAGGCTTCGCGTAGTTTGGGGATTGTGTTTTAGGAGATAAAGATCATTGAAGACGTTTGTGTTCATTTAACTAGGGGCTCCTGAAGAAATAAAGGGAGAAGAGAAGTGCTGAATTTATAAGGATTGATGATTGGGGGATTTTAGGGGAGTTTTAGTTTTACTTCCGTTTATAGACTTATACCATTGGGGATTTTTTTTTCATTCTCTGTACACACTTAATTTATTTTTCCTTTAATCTTAAAAGTTTGAGACTTCTGCTGACTGGGTTTGTGGGTGTCCCATGTGCCCCTGCAGTTTAAACTTAGCTCAGAAAGCATTTTTCTTACTAAAAAAGCATTTTCTTACAGAAATGAGTCATAATTTTATTAAATGGTGAAGCATGCTTGGTTTCAAGACTTTATCTGGTGTTTTAAACTTTGTTTCTTAAAAATTGTAATATAGTTTAAGTCCTTATCAAAAAATGTTAGTTGCAAGCAAGCTTTTAACATTACTTTCTTCGTGAGACAAAAATAACACTGAAACAAAAAATATTGTAAGATATTTCAGTTCACAATTCTGAAAGACAAGTCACTTGCAAGTTAATATATTTTTAAAGCCAATATAAATTTGTAGATTCTATAATAAAGTTTCTTTCTCCACATCAAAAATAAATAATAATAAAGAAAAAAACATATAGAAATTACTCCAAAAGGAATTAACATTCCAGCTTTGGGATTACTTTATGAATCTGACTGGTGTGATTCCCAAACTGAGCCTCTTCACAGAGTATAAGAACCCTTCTGAAAATGAGTTCATGTTTCCCAGGGTAATTAGGAGTTACAACTGCTCTATGATTCTTAAACTCCTTTTAGGTAGAAAGATATCAAATTCAATTTTATTCCCTTTGTTCACTTTGTGCATCCTCTGTGTTTTGAGAATTTATTATATTTTCATTCCCCAGACTGACATTTTGGGATATAGTTTTATATTTTTCCTCATATGTGTAATGTAAGCATAGTCCAGTGAAGAGTATATGTGCAATAAAGAGTATATGTGCAATGATTCTTACTAGGCTAATTTGGGATGTATTGCCACCTGATAAGTATATGGAAGGATAGAATCAAATGAAGTTATAAATTCTTGTAGAGATGAAAATATATTTCCAAAGCCATTACAGATTGTTTACTATAACTATACATTTCTCCCCTCCACTTAAAATTATTACAACTGCATTTTTAGATGAGAACTTTATGTATTTCATCACTTTTTTTTTTTTTTCAAATCTGCCACATCAGTTATTTTAGCTGGGGCTGGGCTGGGATAGAGCTAACTTCAGATACAGACTTTTATTTGCATTGCATTAGGCAGGGGTCAGCAACTTTTCTGTAAAGGGCCAGATAGTAAATGTTTTAGACTTTGTGAGCTACAGTGTGTGTTCTTTTCTTTCCTTCTTCTTCTTCTTTTTTAAATAATTTTTTGAAAATGTAAAAAACACCTTTAGCTTGTGGGCCCTATCCAGCCTGCAGGCCAGAGTGGCCAACACTTGAACAGTGGTCTTCAGTCTTTAGTGTGTATCCCAGACACTGAGTGTCCCAGTGAAATATAGACAGTCCCAGGCAGTGCCCCTAGAGACTATGATTCAGTGGGTCTGAGGTAGGGCCTAGGAATCTGCATTTTAAACAAGTACCTAAGTGGTTTTCATAGAAGTGATTTCAAGACTACTCCTTGACAATCTCGATTTAAGAGAGATGACAAGAGGGTTCAAAACACTTTTAACTTTTCCAGTTGTTTCTCACCACCTTCCCCCACCTCGTTCTCTTTCACCTCTCCTCAGCTAAGGATTCAGGCTCTCTCCAATCCAAAATAATTTAAGTGTGTGAGAAAGTTGAGGCCAGTGACCACAGGGCTGTGGCAGCCTATTCTTTCCTCCTTTCCTGCTGAACTTCAGCCTCAGATCTGAACTTGAGAGGAAAGGAATCACTTATCACTTGCTGGTCATTAGGATTCTCCTCCTTGAGAAAGCACACAATTAACGCATTTTGCTTTATGCTAACCATCAGGGAATGGCTGAAAGGAAGAGAGATGTGTGAAAGGGACAAATGTCAGCTTTTTTGCTTCTGACTGTTGAGAAATCCTGACCATGTGGTGGATCTTTAATACCTGTGGTCAGTGTCCCAAAGACAAATGAGGCTTATCAGTGGGGATGACGGACCAGCCTTCTGGGGCTCCATGTCTCTACGGTCCACCTCTCTTCACCTTCTCAACACATTTTAGTTCAGAGCATTCTTAAAAGGGAAATAATTACAGTAAACAGCAAATGGTTAGAGTACAGACAATTCTTGATCATTTCAGTTCATGAATGACAGCTGTAACATATAGAATTGAAATCAATAGGTTTCAGATAAACCTCATGTCAGCTCACAGCAAAGCTTTTAGTAAGAACAATGAGGGAAGTGCTACTTTACTGCAATATGTTTCTCGGAGCCTCTATATTAAATAGTGACCAAACACATTTTTATCTTCAAATGATTTCTGGGTTTGGACCTCATTAGGCATTTCCACCCTCTAGATTATATATTCCTCAGACAAACAACCTGCCTATTTTCACCATCATTGGAACGGAGTCTTAGTTAAAAGACATGAGTTTTTCCTTGATAAGGGAAGGGCATTCCAGAGGAAGAGAAAACTGTGAGCAAAAACACAGGATCAGGAATCATAAGGCATATTCCAAGCACAGGGAACAAGCCGCCCGTCTAGATCGCCTGGGGCAAGGCCGGATTAGAGGATTAGAGCGTGGTGTGTTGATTGGAAGAGCTGCATTTTCAGAGCTGTGCGTTTAGAAGATGAATCTAACAGTATGGTCAGATAGACTGTAGTCAAAAGAAGATGAAGGGGAAGAGTTCAGTTAATTGGTCTGGACTAGGACAGTGACCCTAACTGGAATGAAAAGGATGGGGTAGATCAGAAGAACACTGCCCAAGCAGAACCTTGAAGAATTAGCAACTGATTGGATGGCTAGTGGAGGCACCATTCATAGAAATAGGGAAGTCAAGAGGGGAAGAGAAGTGTGCGCTATGGAGATTCAAAGAGAAAAGCGAGTTTAGATTTCAGTGTGCTAAGTTTGTGGTTTCATATGGAAGAGATCCGGGTGCAGTTGTACAGCCGGTAGCAGAGAGAGTGGGACCCCGGCCTACACGGGAGACGTCAGGCAAAATTTCGTGAGCCAGTTGTTAGACACAGACATGATTAAAAAATTAAATGTTATAAACCTACAATTAAGTATATCATGTTTCAAAAGGTAATAAATATTCGAAACTCATAATCTCCTAATTCTTTTTACTACATTTTACTAGTATGTATGCTCTTGAGGTAATTTCCCCAATACATCTGCAAGATGGGAATACTACATAATGTATGCTAATATGCATATCTTCCCAATTTTGTGTTCAGTGAAGTCATGCAGATAGCTGGGCTTGGCTATGGTTGGTGTATTTATACCACAAAAAGTGACAAGTGCTACAAATAAGGGCTCCCCAAGCCCCAGAAAACCTTTACCGGGGCAACACTGGAGAGACACTCTATTTAAGAGCTATCTGCATAAAGGCAATAGTTGCACTCTATTGTGGGTTTGCTAGTGTGCATTTATGTAGAGAGATGGTCAAGGGAAAGTCTTTAGAGAATATTTAAGAAGTTGAAAAAGTGAGGTTGAGACTGAGTGTAGGGGCTAGGTGAAGAGACCGGTTGGAGAGTAAAGAAGGTTTTCTAGACACGCACACATAAATGTTTTTGTCTTTTCTTTTTTTGATAAATTCTTTATTTTGTCAATTGACGTTGAAAGGTTTTCTTTCACTTTGAGAAAAGGTATTTATTGAACAGTTCAAACATTTTTTACTGTGATTCATAACAACAAACACATTTTACCTCCCAGCTCAACACACACACACACATACACCCTCACTTAGAGCTAAAAAAATTTTATAAAACAGGGGCGCCTGGGTGGCACAGCGGTTAAGCGTCTGCCTTCGGCTCAGGGCGTGATCCCGGCGCGTTGCGGGATCGAGCCCCACATCAGGCTCTTCTGCTATGAGCCTGCTTCTTCCTCTCCCACTCCCTCTGCTTGTGTTCCCTCTCTCGCTGGCTGTCTCTATCTCTGTCAAATAAATAAAAAATAAAATCTTTAAAAAAAAATTTTATAAAACAATATTACCTCATACTACCAACCATGCAATCTATTCTGTTCTATTCTATTCTATTCCATTCTATCCCATCCCACCCATCCGATTCCTTTCCATCCTATTTTAAATACATCCTGGTCATGAACCCTGCCTTGTTTTTGTGCCCTGGTTATGGGTACTGAACCATAGTTTGAAAAATGCTGCTGAGAGGATGAAGGCCTTACCTCTTTCTGCTGTAGGAAATCTGCTTTAGGAAATTGCTCACCTTTTTCCAAATGATAGTCCTATTTTATTCAACACTTTGAGGAAAAGTCCTGAAAACCAGGGGCGCCTGGGTGGCTCAGTTGGTTAAGCGTCTGCCTTGGGCTCAAGTCATGATCCCAAGTTCCTGGGATCGAGCTCGTCAGGGAGCCTGCTGCTCCCTCCACCTCTGCCTGCCCCACCCCCTGCTTCTGCTTGCATGCTTTCTCTCTTTCTCTCTGTCAAATAATAAATAAATTCTTTTTAAAAAAAGTCCTGAAAATCAGTTTACAGAAGTCATTTTTCTCCCATCTCTTCTCACAACCATTCTAGCCAATTCCTCCTCCTTCTCTACACTCCTCCCACATATGTTATAAAAGTAAAATAGCAGATTTCAAAGTCAGTGGACAAAATTGCAAGCGTTTATTACTAAACAACAACAACAGTAACACCTACAGGCTTACTGGAGTAACTAAGTAACAAGGCATCCAAGCCAGGTTCTCAAATGTGCAGACAGCACACAACTCTGAACCTCATATTCCAAACCTTCAAAATGTGGAGACGGCAGTAGAGAGCTTTAAAGATGCTGCCCGCCCTTAATTCTCTGTCTCTCCTTAAAATAACTGGGCAGCCCAATGTATTTCTGTCTACTTTACAGTGTTTCCACAGTTCCTTTTTATTGGTAAACACATGGAGGCTTGACTGTGTTGGGCACTGTGCGAGGCATGGGCTTGCAGACACAAGCGGGCCTTTGCTCCAGGATTCTTGCACATTCAAGGCCCCGTACCATGCCCATTGTCGCCACCTCCTTCTAGATTATCATTGCTTCACCCTAAACTAGCACAACACCCCCTCACTAATGTTCTCCCCTCTAAGCTCGTTCTCCCCGACCTATTATCACCTCACCGCCAACACAAGCTCATCGTAACCCCTTTTGGCAGTTTAGTCATTTGGTTAAAAATCCTTAACTGGCCCCTAATGTTGGGAAGATAAGATCTGAACTCCTTAACTTGGCATTTTCTGTCTTGAGCTGGCTTTGGCCTCTGTGCCTACACAGCCTTACCCTCAAGGGTGATGGTATTTAATAACTGGGATGGCTCAGCTACCGACCAATCAGAACGGGCGGTGGCCACAGGCAACCTGGAAAGCTTGACTGGGGCGCGCTGGCTGAATGTCTTTCTGCTTTACAGCACAAGCTACCTTTCAGCCTTATCTTCTACCATGCCCTGTTCATTCTGCTTCCTCCCCAAAAAGCCATTGGCAATCTCAGGCCCTTTGCTTACACCATGCCTCCTGCCTGCAATGCCTTCCTTCCTCCTCTCTGCTTACTTAAGTGCCCCCCATCTTTCAGGCTCTGCTGAAGCCCAGACTGCCTTCTGAAGTTCTCCTAGGCTTCCCTGCTCCACAATCACTGCTCCCACCTGTGAGTCCCGTGAATGCCCACCTCCCCTGCCTTCTATGAGCATATGAGCCTCTATAACCTTCCTTTGTTATTTATTTACTTCCTTTATCTACGTCTTTAATTTTTATAATGTGCCTTATCTCATCTTGTGTCTTGATGATAAACTAGAGGGGAGAGACAGTGTCTGTCTTTCTTTCTTTCTTTCTTTCTTTCTTTCTTTCTTTCTTTTTTTTAAAGATTTTATTTATTTATCTGACAAAGAGAGAGCACAAATAGGCAGAGTGGCAGGCAGAGGGAGAGGGAGAAGCTGACTCCCTGCTGAGCAGGGAGCCCGACAACAACGCAGGGCTTGATCCCAGGACCCTGGAATCATGACCTGAGCGGAAAGCAGCCACTTAACCAGCTGAGCCCCCCAGGCACCCCCTTCTATCTTTCTATATGCTCAGTTCTAGAACTGGGTCTTGAGGGCAAGTATACACATAAATGTTTTGTACAAAACAATTGATGAGGAATTAGTTTGAGCTGTTGTATGTGTGTGCGTGTGTGTATGCTTAAAATATACTTAATAATGCCTTACTTCAGGGTTTTAGAGTCTGCAACAGGCTTTGCCATGTATTACCTCATTCAATCCTTAGAAGAGTTCTTATCTTTCTGCCTATGCTTTTTGGTTTTGTTTTTTCCCCCCCAGGTATTATTTTTTCCATTTTTGGGTGGGGGTAACTGAAGTTGAGAGAGGTGAAGTGATTTACCCAAGGCCACACAGATAATAAATTGAAGAGCTGGCATTGTTTAAACCCAGGTTTTTATTCCAAATCCTGAGTGCTTTCCACTGCTCTATGGTAGGCTCCAACTTTAAGTCTTGAACTTTGGTGTTCTTGTCATTTTTCTTGAGTTGTGAATACCTCCCATGGATCCAATTCTGTCCTCAGGCAAAGGTTGGTAACCTTACAAATTATGTCAATGCCATCATTTTAATCTCAGTGGTAGTGCTTTACTTCTAATATTTGTAAAGATTGCTGTCCTTTTGGTGAATTGACTCTCGAGCTGTTTTCTTTCAAAGCCTGTTTTTTTCCCCTCCATATATCGTTTTTCTGAATCTTGTTCCTTCCTCTCCTGCTCTACCATTGTAAATTTATCTCCATTTATTTAGCTTAATGTAACTTTCTACAATATTAAATTCTATTTCTTTACCTCAAATAGCCATCCGTTTTGAAATTAGTCATAAAATCAATGAGCACTTAATTCCAGCAAATATGAAAAGCTTTCTTAGTCTTCGTAAAAACCATTTGGTAAGAACTAGCATCTTTTCTAATCACTAGTATATCTCTCCTATTTCTTTCTCCCTTTCCTTTCTTCTTCCTTTCTCCCTTCCTCCCTCCTCCCTCCCTTCCTCCCTTCCTCTCTGTTTCTCTCCTTCTCTCTCTCTCTCTCTCTCTCTTTCATCTGAACCCACAGTCTAAGGAAGGGAGGGAGGGAGGAAGGGAGGAAGGAAGAAAGGAATAACTTTAAGATAGTTATTACTGTTCTTTGGCCCTTCACATCAAGTGGACTCCATGATTTAAAATGTCAACCTGTTAGGATAAAGTATACTGTAACTCTTCTCTTCCCATTTAAATGTATCTTTAGAAATATAAAAAGTTTGTAAAAGTGTAAAACCAATACTATAATGTTGTGACATCTATAAAGATTACATATATTGATTTACTTTTCAGTGTTAGTTCTAGGAAATAAATAAAAATAGTTAACCGGCCTATGAAAAATCCATTCTCAGAATTATCTTAATTTGGTTTAAATATTTGTGTTAAGCAAAACATTTTACTTTTTTGTAAAGAAAATATCCTTTAGAAAAACTATGTCCAATTATTTCTAATCCTTTGGGTTAGAATTTTGAAAAACCTCCCAGGTGATAGTTCTGTGGGAATGTGGGGAAGCTCATCTGATCCTGTTTCAGGGTACAGCCTGACTGAGAGAACTTTTGTAATGAAAGGCAGTATTTTGTTGAAAAATATCAGGTACGTCAAAGTTCTCCTATAAAAGTTTTAATTTCTTTTTTAGTCGAGATCATATGTAGTTTCTTTTCTGAAAGCCCTGTCGGTGCTTTTTCTTTCTTTTAAATACCTGAGAGTTAATGATATCTTCATAGAACAATTAAAGAGCAATACATAAGAAAACTACCTTGAGAAAGAAGCTACTTTTCATCTTTAGACAATTATATTTTTTATTTAACAATTTGATATATGTGGATATATGAAGGAGGTATTACTAATGTCTGAAATTTAAAAAAGATCTCATTACAATGTACTTGGGGGTACTTTGAAGCATGTGAATATCAGAACTTTCATGATGGTAATGTTGATTCAAATCCCAAATAGTAAAAACATGCCTTTGAAAAGGTAACACGGGAACAGATTTTTCTTAATGCAAAACCCGATACAGTTCCTGTGTGCTGGTATACTGTCCTGTGCCATGTGATGGATTTATTGGATCCTTTTGAAGACTGTCAACAGGTTTTGCATAGAATGACTCATTCAGAAGAACATGCCAGACAAAGTTTTGAAATTAGACCAGGCTGGGTGTTGGTGCTCTCTCCGTGAATGGCACAGCCACCCTTTCAGTGAGTCAAAGCAGGGACTTGGGAGTCACCCTAAATTTTCTCTGCCCCAAGATCCAGTGAAGCGCAAATTCCTGCTAAGTTTACCTCCTTAACATTTATCCAGTGGTTTCTCTCCTTTTTATCCCTCCTACCACCACTTCAGTTTAGACATTTATCTACTCCCTGAAGCTTAGTTAACTTCTTAAAAGTCATTCTCTTCATAGTTGTCAGAAAAATTTGTAAACACAGCCCTGGCCCTAATGATCCTTGGCTTGAAATCCTGCTTGTAGTCTGGACCAGACCATCAGGGTCACCTGGAAACTGTTTTCAGAGGACACATGCCTCCCCTACCACCTCTGCCAATGTCTCCCTCACCCTAAAAAACAACCTGCCTACAGGGTAGGAATCAAAATCCTTAGCATTGCAACTGAGAATTTTCATGCCTCCTATGATGTGTAAGCCCTAGGCAGAGTTCGAAGCTCCTATGCCACCCCACGTGCCGTGAGGATCTGTGCTCAGACGCCTTGCTCATTCGATTCTCTGGTTGCTTCCTTCTTTAGTGACTAATTCCTGCTTGTCATTCCAGCCTCAGTTTAGACACCTTCTGCTTGAGAAAGTCTTCCATGGCATGCTGGGAAAGTCCCAGGGCCTCTAGTAGAGTACTTACATTAGGTCTTAACTTTGTTTCCTTTCTTTCTTGTGCCCTGGACCAGCGGGTCTCATATTTTAGATGCATAAGAACTGCCCTTCAATGTGCAGACTCCTAAATCACCACTGTTCAGAGTCGAACTCAATAAGGCTCTCTGGGATCCAGGAATCGGCATTTTTAATAGGCAGAATCAGGTGATGCTGATGTTGTGGGTTATGACGAAGGCACCTCAGAGACCAGACTTTTGGGTTCTATTAACCTTTGTGTAACAGGGCATTTTCATTTCGCAGACATTGCATAAGTATTTGAGGCATGGAATTAGAGTGAACGTAGCTTTTAATTCAATAGTTATTACGTCAATTTCAGGATTTTTTAGGCCTTTGCTTGCTTCTCTACCAAAAAAATTCCTGCCTTCTCTCTGGCTGTCTTAGAGATAGTAGTACCCGGAAAGATCTTAGTAATGAAGAAACTGAGACTCGGGCCAGTCAAAAATTAAAATTTATCAATAAAATGAAATGTGATATTATCTGTGATTTTCCCCAGTTACACAGATAATTGGGTTTCCTGTGGAACGGTGCCGCCAAATAAAATTTAATGCCAGGCATGTATCTGCTTTAAAAAAATTTTGTGGCCATGTTTTAAAAAAGTGAACAGAAACTGATACCCCTAATTGTAATAATGTATCTTATTTAACCTACTATATCCCAAATATTATCATTTAAATGCATAAGTCAGTATTAAAACATATGAAGAAGATATTTTGCATTCTGTTTTGGTCTTTGGAAATCGGGTTTGCATATTATATTTACAGCACATCTCAACTCAAATGCTAATTTTTTTTTTAAAGATTTTATTTATTTATTTGACAGAGATAGAGACAGCCAGCGAGAGAGGGAACACAAGCAGAGGGAGTGGGAGAGGAAGAAGCAGGCTCATAGCGGAGGAGCCTGATGTGGGGCTCGATCCCATAACGCCGGGATCACGCCCTGAGCCGAAGGCAGACGCTTAACCGCTGTGCCACCCAGGCGCCCCTCAAATGCTAATTTTCCTCAGAAATATTTGTTCTGTTTGCAGAGTTCATAAAATGTACAACTCAGAAAGTAAATTTACATATCCAAGTTGTTTCAAACATACCTAAAAGTTTTTTGGTACCTGAAGCAGAAGTCAGATTTTTAATTTAATATTAAATTAATGAAAAACAACTAAAATGCAAAATACATTTTCTTGGTGATACAAGCCACAGTTCAATTGCTCAATGGTCATGTGCACCTAGTGGCTACAGAACGTGAAATTGTTCAAGATCAGATACTTTCAATAAGCTACCTTCAAGCAATTCGTACTTGCTCTCATTGTTTCCTTAAGGGTCAGATTTGCAAAATTTTGAATAATGAAAATAAGAACCTTTTTCCTAACAGGTTCCATTTAATTATTCAACATTAGAATTTTACTTAAATATTTAACATTTTACCTTAAAAGAATGAATAGGCTGACTGGGTCAGTGACAGTAGATAGGGTAGCGGGAGGGCAGAAATACATATCTGATTTAGAGTTCGAGACCCTGAGTCATCCCAACACTCCCAAACGAACTGCAACTTTGGGCAAAATCCTTAATGTGTAAGCCTGTGTCTTCATCTGTATAATGGAGATGATACCTATTTTATGCAGAATCAAAGTGAGACTCAAGTGGATAATATATTTCAAAGTATTTCATAAACTGTGGATAACTTATTTTAAGAGCTCAATTATGGTTCACAGCCATTTAATGGAAACACTACATTCGTAGCTACCATTTATTAAACAATTGCTATATGACAGGCACTTTGTGGGCTAACTCTTAATTCTCAAAGCATCCTTGCCAGGCAGGTGATATGATCTCCATTTGACTGAGAAAGAAACAGAGTAGTTTAGAGTTTAAGTACATGTGCAAATTTACATGACCTTTAAAGTTCAGAGCCAGAAGTTTAACCCAGGCCTTTTTGATCCCAATGCTATGGGCTTTCCTAGAAACTTTATCTCCACCACCCTCCCTCCTCTTGCCCCCATTAAAAAAGGTGAGGTTCCTAAATTTCCTTTCAGTTGATGGAATAAGATAGTCCAATGACGATTTTTGGAAATAATGAGTGAGCTGAGAATATAACTCATTTTGAGAGGGGTTGTAGAATTTTAGGCCTATACGAGGGTTAACCCATTGCAGCAAACAAAATGAAGAACAACTCCACAGAGACTTTTGAATAAGGATTTACTCCAGATAATTTCCCAAAGAAGGAGTACATGACCTTCTGAGGTTGGTAATTACTGGCATTTCTGGCTTTGAGCCAAGCCTGGAGCCATAGGAATTAGTTGGCGGTGATTAGACATACGCTCATTAAAGAAAACAAGTAGGCTTCGGTAGTACTGCAGTCAGGTTTCATGGAAATCTAAACACTTGTCCTTTATGGAATACATAACACGATGTTCAGAGAAGAAAGGGAGTCAACAGTAAACACTCAAACCGTCAGAGGTGACCAGTGCTGAAGTCAGCTACTTCCAAAAATCAGAAAGGCAAGGCCCTGTAGTCACATAGTTAGATACCCTTTTGAGCCCCTATTTGTACCCAAAAGGATATAAGGCAGCTCTAGCAATGTGGCTTACAAAATCTATGTTGCTTTGGTATAGTAGAAATCTATCGTATTTGTCTATTTTTTCTTCTGAGATTTAGAAAACAATTTTCAAGTTTCACGGTGAGCAGAGTATGTTGGCCATGCCGTGTTCCCATCAACAGAGCATCCCATCACTTCATTGGAGGCCAACAAACACTGGGCTTACTCTGTGATGGGCATAGTAGATGGGGTCACCCTATCCATCGCCCCCTCAGAAGAGAGTCTCCCCATCGCCCTGGCTACTAGCTCCATCTCCAGGTGCCAGGCAGGCCAGTCCCTACTCCCCCGCCCCCACCTCAGCGTGTTCCCCAGGCAGCCAACAGGACAGCACAGCGGGAAGGCCTGGAGAACCTCCCTCATTATCGGAGGGAACAACATCAGCAGCAGCAAGTCCTTCAGCATTGGTGACAAAGATGAATGTGACAAGTTTCTGCCCCTCATCGAGGGGGGGCCAGCACACAGTGATTACCGTGCCATGTGCATTATGTTCCTGGGAGAGACTGTAGGTTATCCATAATTATAGAACAACGAGAGAAGGTGTTGGAGAGGACTTGCCCTTAGAGCCCAGTCTAATCTGTTTTCAGTCGACTGGCCTATCTAGATGCTTTCGCCATCCACCTCCACATCATCGCCCTAGGGTCATATCAGATTCCTGTTCCAACTATTGCCTCGAATTAAATGAGCATATTGATCCATGCATAACTATTACCCCTTAGTGTGCTTTCATTTTTGAGCGGGAGGTTTGGTGAAGAATAGGCCCAGAGGAGACACTGGAGTGAAAAGCCTCATTGAGTAGCAGGTAAATCCTAGAAAGTGCAGCCCACTCGGTGGACGTGGGAAGACCTACAGGTAACCTGGCCTTTTTGGGTTTGCTTAGGTCCTAGTCGGCCTCTAATAAATGCAGCACCCAGAATGTGCCCATGATAGTCAACACATTGTAAAACGTTTTAAAAAACATTTTTTTCAGGGACGCCTGTGGCCCTATCGGTTGAGTGACCGACTCTTGGTTTCAGCTCCAGTGGTGCTCTCAGGCTCGTGAGATCGAGCCCAGCATCGGGCTCTGCACGCAGTGTGGAGTCGGCTTCAGATTCTCTGTCTTCCTCTCCCCTGCCAGATCATTCTCTCTCTCTCTCTCAAATTATTAAAATCTTAAAAACAACAACAATAAAATAAATAAAGTAAATTAAAAAAAACCATTTTCTTCAAAAACATATGCTTTTTTGGATACCACTGATGTCTTTAAAATTATATATTAGATTCTTTTTCCCTCATCGTGAAGTCACGCCGAGGTCACTTGTGAGAGCAACTGCCTACCGAAGTGAGATGTGTTAATCCACTGATGGTATCAGGGCCTCCACGTGTAGTTCCATATCCTGGAATGAGCTCCATGGCCAGGCATGTGATCCCAAAGGTTTATTTGCTTTGGCTGACCAAGAGATTAGCTTCTGCAATTACTTGCCAGAAGGAATAAAACTTTGGGTCAGTATGAAAAATGTCATTTTCACACATTGCTTTTCCATCTCAGTAGAGCTCTGAAGGAACCTTGATTCTGGAGGTAGCATCGCACCGCTTCACTGAGATCATGACCTCCCATGAGATCATGGCTTGGCTGTCACCAAGAGAAAGAGAAGGATTTCTAGGAGGCTCTGGTCTCGTCTCAGGGGCTGGTGCGGTATCTCTCCTGCTGAACTGCTCTGGTTAGCAACTTACAACTTTGGGGACGGTGTCCCTAAGGATCCAGAAAACCGAGTAAGATCTCGCCTGTGCCCTGTTTTCTCTTCGCATTCCCCAGCCCCAGCGTTTTGACGGGTTTATTTGGACAGGAAGCTGCCTGTGGAGCCACGTTTCCCCCTGAGAAAACCAGGTTGATCCGAAGGTAGGTGAATCCTGAGGTAAGGACAGAAGCTGACAACCCGGAGCCGACTGAGAAGTCTGTGGAGGCTGCTTCTCTCTGGGGGCCAGATATGACCCCACTGCGTGATTGGAAAGACGATGTTACCTCAGGGGTATGTTGGGAAGTAGCTTGTCCATAGAGCGTATTCTGAGCCTGAATGAAAAGTCATCGAAGGAAGGAAGGATCGGGGAACGGAACCGGCTGTATTCGCAGTGTTTGTGGACTAAAAGTTGATCTGATTTCCTGACCAGTGTTTATATTAAAATGCTGTATTCTGTATTACACATTTTTATCAGCCATGACTTTCTTTCATTAAAGGGGCTTGGTGGATTTTTCACTTGACTCCAGAGCTCCTAAAGGAGAACATTAGCAATCTAATAAATACTAAACATTCAAAGTGTATTTTGGGGGTTCCAGACCAGGGCCTGGGGGTAGACTTTAGGGGACGCTTTAAACTGCATGTAAATTACAATGAATATATTCATTTCAATTTTAAGGGGGAGAATTTCCAACATCATTTGATTCATAAAGTCGTTGGTGAACCCCAAAAGTGAGATAGAAGATCATGTGTCATTTTACAGAATGAGTTTAATTCTGTCTCAGGGCATGAATTGGAAAGCAGGCAGAAATCCTCATCCAAATCTAGTTCTTAAACCACTATTTAGTCCATAAGTGTAAATCTGATGGAACTATAGTCAAGTATGTCATCTGCTACATACGAAGATTAGAGACAAGTGGAAATCTTATTTCTATAATTATTAACAATAAAATCATGTACTTTCTTCCAAAACCTAAAAAACTTCTATTTCAAAGAATTGGTCCTTTTTTTGATTTCCAAAAAAGATGAACACTGATGTAACATTTTGGTATAAGAACCAAGTTAACCTTTTCCTCTCCCCAGAAATAAATATTAAACTAAAGAGAGTCAGAATTCTAGTCACAAGCTTTTATTTTTTGCACTTGAAGAACTGAAAGCTTTCTCTGTTTGTTATTTTCTGAGGGAGGGGGTTTCCTGTGTGTCTTTCTGAAGCTCTGGGGATCCCCTCATCGTTTTAGTCCTAGCTACCTTTTCCTTTACACCGAGCATCCTTTGAACCAATAAGGGCTCCTGTGGCCGTCGTTTGCCACCCCCTGGCAGAAGCTACCTGCAGTTTTTCTTGACTGAATGAGGGTACTGTTTTCTGGTGCAGGGTTTGAAGTACCTCCAAATGCTGACTGTGGGGACCTGCCTCAGGAGGAGGCAGGAGCTGTCTGACGTGGAGGAAATAAAAGGCTGGATGCTCAGCCTTACAATTCATGCTCACGATATCTGAAATGAAATCTTTAGAAATGTAGTATCTCGAGGGGCGCCTGGGTGGCGCAGTCGTTAAGCATCTGCCTTTGGCTCAGGGCGTGATCCCGGGAGCCCCACATCAGGCTCCTCCATTGGGAGCCAGCTTCTTTCTCTCCCACTCCCCTTGCTTGTGTTCTCTCTCTCGCTGGCTGTCTGTCTCTGTCAAATAAATAAATAAAATCTTTAAAAAAAAAAAGAAAGAAATGCAGTATCTCGAGATTTTCACTCTTCTGATGTGTGTGTCCTTTACAATGCAATCTGACCTGGGCATCCTACCATGACCAATCTAATATTTTGGTTAGGGGCATGGGGACAGCAATGTACCCATAAATGCTAAGGAAAGAGGTTGTTTGGCAGGTCATGAGAATCGAGGAGGGAACAAATGGGGACTGGCCCAGCATGGCAGGCAGCCTGGGGGCCGGGGTCCTGGCTGGGCTGTGGCTGGGCCTCTTCCAGGAAAAGAGGTCAGGGCTCAGGCACCGCGGGCTCCCGCTGCAATTCCAGGAATGACCACTGGGGCACTGGGCCCGCCTGTCAATTTGCGTTCTACCTGAGTTGGTAATGAAAGAAATCTAAAACCCGTATCAATTTTTCAAACTATTGTGGGTATGAAAGATACCTCTTTCCTTTATGCCCGATATCCTAGACTTTAAACATCACAAGTGGTGTTTTAAACGTATTATGGGTGCAGAGGCACGTTATTGTAGTTCAATAAAGAATTCTATGTCTCCATTACACAGACTAATAACACCTCCAGACATATTTACCGTAATTTTCTCAGCTGATATAGTTTAATTAATGATATAAGGACATAATTACATGTTTCAGTGATCTTTCACATATTTACAGGAACTGCTGTAACTAGCTTAATTAGAGTAATTATGTAAATAGCTGATAATGCACAACAAATTACAGAAAAAAAGTCTCCTGGAGTCTAGCATGTTCATTTTCTAAGCAAGCTTAGAGAAGGAAAACATTTACATCTGGGGATGAGAGTGAAGATGACACGGCCTCTGCATTCTGTTGTTCCCAAACCAGGCAGAACATAACTGTTGGAGGTTTAACAGTTAACTTTTCTTCCTTTTGTAGTTCTGTTGCAGACCTCAGGTCCGTTGTTGTTCTATGAAATTGCTCATTCTGCTCTGCCACTGGCTCGAGTTTCACGATGAGTTTTCTGTCACGTTGGGCCGCTTACTGCACTCGCTGAGGATGGGAAGGGTACTTAGGGAAAAGGTTGACAGATCTCACACATCTTTTTCATTTCCTTTCTTGTCCTTTAACTGACATCTTCTGTTTTCATCAATCACACTCACGCACAAAGCTGCTTCTCTGGATCGTTCTCTAAGTGCTCTGTAGCGATACTTGGAAGAGTGTGTAATTGACGTTCTGCTGTGCAGCTCTAATTCTGGTTTGCCCAGTGCTCAATTCCCTTTGATGTTGCCTTTCCTATTGAAGTGATCAGTCTTTTAGTCCCTGAGAGGAAGCAAGAGCCTCCTTTTAAAGCGAAGTAATGCCCCTCCTTAATCAGCTGGTGCGTTTCCGTTGACTGACATCAGGCCCGCCCTCTCCCTGCCTTTACCTTGACAGACTGCTGGATCCATGTCCTTGTCCTTCTCGGGGAAGAAGACTTAGGAAATTCATCTGAGCCAAAAGAAATATCAACCTTAAGTAGTGTATTGGGTCAAATTTTATTACAATTTGCTCCAACGAGGGACTCTTGCATGCTTTGGACATTCACCCTTTGCCTATTTTCATCTTTTACCTGCTCTGCCTCGTTCCCACTGTCTTAGCTCAGGAAGCCTCTCCCGTGGTCCTGCTAGTCTCCTGAGTGTCCTGTGAACACGTTCCAGAACCTTTTTTTTTTCCTTTTCAGTCTCCTTTTCTATTGGATTTTACCCATTTTGGAGGTCCTTCTCGAGTTCCCCTTCCTCAGGAAGCCCTTCACTATTAGTCTCAATTTTTTTCTCTTCCAGGACACAGTCTGTGCATGTAAATCAGTTAATTCTGTACTGTCGTGCACCATGCAACCATCTCTTCTCTCCAGCCAGATGGAAGGCTCTTGAAAGAGGAAGGCTTGGGTCTGATACTTCTTTATTGCCCACCAGGACCTAACACAGTGTTGGTTACACAACAGGTATTTAACAGACTCCCATTCATGGATTCAAGTGTAGTAATCAAGTGTGTTTAATCCACATGTGGGTGTGCAGGCTGGGTATGCACAACTCTAGGGGGCACTATTGAACATCAGCTTTGCAATATTTTTTACTGTTATGTCAGGCCCTTTCTTCTCACTGCTACTTGCTGTAGTCACTGATGTCTCTAGCTTTACTCTTACCAGTTAGCCTCACCAGTTAGCCAAATCTGCAATTAGTCAATTCTTCTCCACAATAAGATCTAGTATCCTCCCTTGAGGAATTCACAGACTAGTAGGGGATGCAGACATAGAGATAAATAATTATTAAATCAAAGTATGCAGAATGGATAAAGATGATGTGACATAGATATAGATAGAGATATAAATATAGATATATACACAATGGAATATTATTCAGCCATCAAAAAGAATGAAATCTTGCCATTTGCATCAACATGGGTTGAGCTGTGGTGTATTATGCTAAGCAAAATAAGTCAGGCAGAGAAAAACAAATACCATATGATTTCACTAATATATAGGAAACAAAACAGGTGAACATAGGGGAAACTAAAAAAAAGAGAGGGAGGCAAACCATAGAGACTCTTAACTATAGAGAACAAAGTGAGGGTTGCTAGAGGGAGGTGGGCAGGGGGTGGGCTAGGTGGGTGATAAGTATTGAGAGGGCACTTGTGATGAGCACTGGTTGTTGTATGTAAGTGATGAATCACTGAATTCTACTCCTGAAACCAATATTATACTATATGTTAGCTAACTATAATTTAGATAAAGAGTTGAACATTAGAAAAAATAAAACAAAATAATGTATTCTAGTAAAAAAAAAAGGTATGCAGGAATTACAGAAGTGGTGTGGGGAAGGAAGTAACATTTAAGTTGTAGAATTAACAAAACTAACTGAATGTTGGGCTGAGAAGGGGGTGGAGAGGAGGGTATAGGTCGCTCCTAGGTTTCTGGCCTGGAGTCTTCATAAATGATGGTGCATCCTGTGAGAGAGGTAATTCTGGATAAGGAGGACAGGGTTTGAGGAGACAAGAGCATCTGGGGGCCTTTGGAATGCCTAGAGAGATGGGAGAGATGGGAGATGCCCAGCGGAGTGTCGCTGACTTAGTACCAGGAAACGGAAACACGAGGAGCCTTGACATCATCTGCACGTGGGCAGTGGCTGTGCAGGGTGTTTAGCTTTCAGAGAGAGAAAGAGTACAGGATGAGAAGGAGAAGGGGCCAAGAGGAGAGTCCCTAAGGTGAGGGGAGGAAACGTACCGAGAGCAGAGTATGGGCTGAAGAGGCCCAGGAGCTCGAGGTGTCACATGCCAAGTTATGAGAACCGAGGATAGCCCATTCCAACATCTTGCTTTAAGCAATCAACAGAGATGATTTCTTATAAANTGGGAGAGGAAGAAGCAGGCTCACAGCAGAGGAGCCCGACGTGGGGCTCGATCCCACAACGCCGGGATCACGCCCCGAGCCGAAGGCAGACGCTTAAACCGCTGTGCCACCCAGGTGCCCCAACAGAGATGATTTCTTATAAGCACAACCAAATGTCAGTCTAAGCATGGCATTTTCTTTGCATATGAAGTGAATGGATGAACATTCCTTTTCTGAACTTTGTCTTACGTTATTTATGTGTAGNACACAGCAGGGGAGTGGGAGAGGAAGAAGCAGGCTCACAGCAGAGGAGCCCGACGTGGGGCTCGATCCCACAACGCCGGGATCACGCCCCGAGCCGAAGGCAGACGCTTAAACCGCTGTGCCACCCAGGTGCCCCAACAGAGATGATTTCTTATAAGCACAACCAAATGTCAGTCTAAGCATGGCATTTTCTTTGCATATGAAGTGAATGGATGAACATTCCTTTTCTGAACTTTGTCTTACGTTATTTATGTGTAGAGTAAGTACTTCGGTAAGTTGTTACCTGTTTAATAGGAAAATTAGGCTTGGGGCGCCTGGGTAGCGCAGTCGTTAAGCGTCTGCCTTCGGCTCAGGGCGTGATCCCAGCGTTCAGGGATCGAGTCCCACATCGGGCTCTTCCGCTGTGAGCCTGCTTCTTCCTCTCCCACTCCCCTGCTGTGTTCCCTCTCTCGCTGGCTGTCTCTCTGTCACATAAATAAATAAAATAAAATCTTTAAAAATAAAAAAAAATAGGAAAATTAGGTTAGGATGAAATAATGAAACAGGTGTCCCTTAACTGAATATGGGGAGTAGGGTGAGGTGTAAGAACTGACAGTAAGGTGAGATCATCAGGGCCCGTTGGTGGGCGAAGAAAAGACAGAATTGCTCATCTTGTTCACAGCCCTGCCTCGACAGCCAGTTTCCTGTTACAATGAGCTGTGCACGGCACCCTTGACACTGAAGCCCCTTGCAGCAAACCCATCCCCTTCCATTTTTATAGGTTTTTTTTTTTTCTCTACTATCCTCTGCTCTGTTTCTCAAAGTCTGTTTTAAGTGCTTATCACATTGTGGCTTTAGAATTTCTCACAAATGGCTTTAAATACCTTCTCTATCATTATAATTCTGAAATTTTATCTCCAGTCTGGATCTGTCTCTTGTACTCCAGACTCATGTAGCTAAGTACCTGGTTCTCATCTCTGGATCCTTCCAAGTCTTTCCTTTCTCAGTAAATGACAACTTCATTCTTCCAGTTATAAAAGTTGGAGGTTATCCTTGATTTCTCTCTTCATAATCCATCAAGAAATCTTGTTGGCTCTATCTTTAAAACATATCCAGAATGTGACCACATCTCACTATTTTCATTGCTATGGCTCTATTACTGGCTGCCATCATATCATCTCTCACCTACAATATTATACTATTCTAATGGGCTGCATTTAGTCTAGTTTCGGCACAGCAGCCAGAATCGGTTTTGTTTTTTTTTTAAGATATTGAGTATTCCTTTAATATATTTCTGTGGCTCAGAGAGGGAACTTTTCACACACTGCTTAATTGTTAAGTGAAAAACCAATTTTTTTAATTTCATTTTTTATGTAAATTCTAGTTAACATATATGGTAAAATTGGTTTCAGGTGTAGAGTTTAGTGATTCATCACTTACATATAACACCCACTGCTCATCACAAGTACTCTCCTTAATACCGTCACCTATTTAGCGCATCTTCCACCCACCTCCCTCCATCAACCTTCAGTTTGTTCTCTATCATTAAAAGTCTCTTATGCTTTCCTTCCCTCTCTCTCTCTTTTCCCTTCCCTTATGTTCCTATGTTTGATGAGTGAAAGCATATGGTATTTGTCTTTCTCTGACTGACTTATTTTGCTTAGAATAATAGACTCTAGCTCACGTCCTTACAAATGGCAAGATTTCATTCTTTTTGATGGCTGAGTAATATTCCATTTTATATTTCATACATATACAATGTATTCCATTATATATGATATATATCTTTATCCATTCATCAGCTGATGGACATTTGGGCTCTTTGGCTATTTGGCTATTGTTGATAGCGCTGCTATAAACATCAGGGTGCAGGTGCCCTAAGAATCCTTTTAAAAGATAAATCAGACCATGTCACTCTTCTGCTCAAAACCTGATGTTTTTCCAATTTAGAGTAGAAGCCCAAGATGCTATAATGACATAAGTATGACTCACCACCCTCTCACCCCCTGTAACAACTTCGTACCCCATATCCTCCTACTGTTCTTGCTCAGGGCACTCCCATCACTCTGACCAGTTGGCTGATTCCAGGACATACTAGGCATGGTCCCACTTTAGGGCCTGCTTTTTCTTCTGTCTGGATGTTCTTCCTTCCATCCATATCACTTGCTCAAGAGGGAAAGACTTGTTTTTTGTTTTTTTGGCTTCTTCACAACTGTATTCCCTTTGCCTGGAAAAGTGCCTGGCATAATTGGGCACACAGTAAATATTTAATGAACGAGTGAGAAATTAAGGGGGACACAGTTACTTCTGTACAACCTGTTATAAACTGTCTCTCATCCCTCCATACCATTTGAACAGCTTCAAAAATTCCACTTCTTTCCCAACATTTCCTGTATAAAGAATTCATGAATTCTATCTGGTACACATGGGCTGGGTATAGAATAACCCAAACTCCTCTCTTCTCTTTTTTCTGATCATCAGCATGATACCATCATCACTGACCATGCTTTTATGTTCCAGGGACTAGACCAAGAGCTTGACATATAGTATTCCATCTAATCTTTACAGCAGCACTAGAATTAAGATATTATCCTCCTTTTAGAGATAGAGAAATGAAGAGTTAAAGAGGTTAAAAAATTTGCTCAAGGTCACACAGCTAGTAAGTAGTAGAGCCAAAGGTCTCAGATGGCTCTCATCCTTAATTTCCCTAAATCTATATTTTGTATATTTAGTACAGGCACATAAAAATGGGATGATTTGCAAATGGTTTAGACCACATGTTAACAGGCCATATAATGAGCCCAAATATAGAATAATACTACAGAAACAAAATAAAACATTTTTAAAAAAATTTATGCTCAATTAAGTAATTCGAATTATAGTAGGCGTTGCTGGACTCAGAAGGTTGTTTATTTCAATGAAAAATGATAGGCAAGATCTCATGCTGACTAATTTGTTGAAAAAGAGATAATGAACTTTGCATTTTTCTTAAAAGTCAAAGGTCAATTTCTCCTAGGGTAAAGAACAGAAATAGAAAAAAAACAAGACTATAACTAATGTCATTTTGTCTTAAATATCCTGGTGAAATTTTAGTCAATTTTCCAATGGAAGTCACTTAGCTCCCTAGGATCAAGCAAATGAATTCAAGAAACCAGTTCTTTTTTAAGGTTTTTACGAACTGTGAGGCTGACACATTTTGCAGTTCATTCAAGTAAAATAAAACATTTAATTTAGAAAACTGGTGACAGGAAAGGATTTGACCAAGATAATAGATGTTTTAGAATGATAACATGGAGTCATACTTTCTTCCTCCCAGAATAAGACATTTCAGTTCTTCCCCTCTTAACATTTCTACCCCTTATTTGCTTATAGGGCAAGGGTTTGGGGAGCATGGGATTGAGAACAGAAGCTCTGAAGCTAGGGACCTTCTAACGGCATAAACTGAAGTCCGAGATACTGAACGCAGTGTTTAAAGAGGCTGTTATTTCATCATGAGTTTTGTAACTTCATAGAAGATACTTGAGGAAATTAGTATCTTATACTTAGATGTGGATGCTTTATTTCTTCAACGGAGTTTTGTAAGAGAGAGAACACTTTTTTAAAAAGTAGAAGCTTACCAATAACTTGATGTTATACCAGAAAAATATGAGGTTCCTTGAAGTCATTCAAAATAACACTCCCACATAAACTTGTCACCTTACAGACACTACACTTCCTTTCTTTCATTTAAAAAATTGGCAACTTGTCTTTCTAGGTCAATTACTACATGCTTCGTTCTTCTTCCTTTTTAAGCAGCTAATGGAAAAGAAGTAGGAGTAGATTAATAGTAGGCAATAGAAAAGAGAACTTTAAATGTGTGCAAGCATACATTGGTCAGAGTACTTCAGCTAGAAGCTAAAGGAAGTGCTCTAGAATTCTACAAGAGAGCATGTGTACCCCTTAGAGTAATAAAGAGGACTTCAGTGCACAAACCAGGCTATGGCTATTTACTAGCACAGGGTATTAGTCTTGTTATGATGTGTACAGATAATTTTTATTTTTCATATGCCTCATTCAGGCAGTGACTGCTCAACTGCTTCCCCATGTTTTTGTTGCTTACCATAATTAATTTAAGACGCAAGCATAAAAGCTGTAATGACCAGGTAATGGTAAATATTGTTTTGGAAAAATGGAGCTGACTTCTGGTCTACCTACTGATCAAACCTTTAAGATGTTAAAGAATTCAGTATTTTTTTCCCCTCTCCTTTCATTTTTTTAATGAAAGTCTCAGAAAAATGAGTTACTTTTTCCTTGTTTTTGTCTTTTCTTCCACACATTTAGGAATGTAGAACTTCTTACCTCTTACCTCTGTAATGTAGAACAGTAGTATTATAAATAATTACAGAAATTGTCCTTTCTTAACTGAAAAAACAATATGACTGGAGACTATAAATACAGATACTTTTGTGTCTATATGTGTCCTTTACAATTTTCCTCAATTATACTATTCCTATGATTATTGTGCATCACCTACCTGCATTTGCAGGCCATGTACAATTATGTGTCCTGATTTCTGAATTTGTTCATAAGTAAGGATTTTGCTTGTGTTCTTAACATTCTTGCTACCCTACTTTTTTGCCCCACTTTCAGCCACTGTTAACACAACTGATGCCTGACTCAGGAAAAAGTCATTCTTAACTTCAATGTCGCGGCAATTAGTTCACTCTTTCCTATATCATGTCATGACTCTCTTGGATACTTACTCATCCATTGTCACCTGTGCGAAATACTGGCAATGAAGAAGTAAATGGATCCAGATTCTTGGACTTGAGGGCACAGGTGCTCAGGAATGAACTTTAGGGCATTGTGATCAGTCCTATGAGAGCAATGCGTATAAGGGATTACAGATGAAAGCCTTCACAGTGGAGGAGATATTAAGTTGGGAGAGGTAGAAATCTACGAGAGAGAAACACAGAAGAACATCTCCCAAAGAGGAACAAGGATAAGGGAACAACATGGAAGTGTAAAGCATAAAGGGCATAGCTCTGTGGGGACCAGGCAGATAAAGAAAACGAATGAGTGGGCTAGGAGTGGAAAAGGGTAAGGGTTGTGGAGAAATAGAGACTGTGTGTCACACCTGAAGCAGAAAGCCATTACTTAGGTCAGCTAGTCACTGCCATGCAGGAATGTGGGCCCAATGTTGGCAAATTGTCATGAGAAGACAGAAGTCCTGTGAAATGTCCAAACAAAAACTTTTTTAAACACTCTAAGGCCTGAACAAAACATGTCTGTAAGGTAGATGGCTCCACAGACCTTCAGCTGACATTCTGTGTGGTGAATAACACAGTCCAAAGATGGGTGGTTCTGGGTAGCAAGAGTAGGGAGATGTCTTGGGGGTTTGTTGAGATGGTAGAGAATCATAAAAGATAAAGAGGGAAAGACAGGTTAGAGATAGTTGATAAAAGGTCTCTAATTCCTTATCTTGGAAGTTTGGACTCCATTCTAAAGGTACAGAGAACAATACAACAGTTTTACATAGAAAAATGCCATGATTATTGGATTTATTTTAATTTCTTGAAAATATTCATAAGAATTTAATTTAAAAAAATTAAAGATTGTATTTATGTATTTATTTGAGACTGAGAGGGAGAGACAGGACAAGCAGGAGGGGCAGAGGGAGAGAGAAAATCTCGAGCAGATGCCGTTCTGAGCAGAGCCCGACATGGGGCTTGATCTCACGACCCTGAGATCATGACCTGAGCTGAAACCAAGAGTCAGACCCTTAACTGACTGACTGGGCCACTCAGGTGCCCTTAATTGTCAAAAGAATTAAAGCCAATTCTGAAGGAAGATCTTTTCGCAGAAGTGGTGTGCACAGGAGTAGATCCAGTACTTGTTTGTAGTTACAATTGAAGCTAATCAAGTACTCAGGAATTAAATGAACCATAGGACAACTCTATTACCACCACCACCACATGTGTTTGCAGAAGTAATTGTGTAAATTGGGCACTGGGCTGGAGCTTTCTGCGCTGTTAAAAAGATTGTCACTGGCTTCCCATTGAGAGCATTAAATAGGATTCAGTCTCACTAAAAATAACTTGACATGCACAGGTAGAATAAACAAATCGGAACACATCCTTAGACCTTTACCTAGTTGTATGCAGAGCTGGGCCAAGTTAGGGTGACCTCATGCCAGAAGGATGTGGTTAAGCTGTAACCCGCTGTTTACCTGCCCTCGCAGCTATGGCCACTGGCATTGCTTTAGCTACAGCTGTCTATCCCAGGCCACCCCCACTCCGCCCTTTCTCTGCTCACTGAGACCTGGTAATGAATGGACTTGAAGGAACAATATCTCTGTTTCCTATCAGCGCTTCAGGGCAAGGTCAATGTGTTGCACACAACAGCTGCCCACACGGCCAGATTCTGGACCTAAATTAAAGTTCAACACTTTTTTCTAGGCATCCTGAAACAGGACTGTGATGATGCATGGTCATGAGTATGGAGAAATCTGACTGTTAATGTAGTTTAATGTTCTTGGCAGCCAGTCCTGGCTTGGGTTCTAAGTACTGTGGGAAAGTTGTGTTTTCTTGGCCCCCCCATTACAGCTTTAAGTAGGGTCTCTGGTTTATTTGGGTCCAGCATGAGTTTGGGGTCAAAAGTTGAAACTGATGACTAACATTGGTCTCTGAACTTTGAGTCATGAGAGGTCCTGGAACCAGGACACAACTATCCTTAACAGTGAAAATGTCACCTCAGACCTCTATCAGCCCAGAGGTACTAAAGTGAGAAAAGCCACTGAAGAGTAGAACTCTGGACTGGGAGAGATGAGATCAGTTTCATTTGAGAATGTTCATCACATCACTTTTTCTTCTGTCTCTCAGTTGGTCTGGTTGTAAAATGGGGATAATAACCTACTTTTTGGGGGGGGTGTCTGGGTGGCTCAGTCAGTTAAGATCTGCCTTTGGCTCAGGTCATGATCTCAGGGTCCTGGGATGGAGCCCCTATTGGGCTCCCTCTCCCACTCCCCCTGTGTTCCCTTTCTTGCTGTGTGTCTCTCTGTTAAATAAATAGATAAATAAATAAATAAATAAATAAATAAAATCTTAAAAAAAATCTGTTCTTTTCTACTCGATAGAAATGAATATCCCTTGAGTATGTACTGAATTCTGCAGGAGAAAAGTTCTTGAAAGAATGTATTATTATTTCATTAGTGAAAAATTACACTTGTATAAAAAGAAAAGACAATACCCTTTACACTCTATTTCAATTATAACAAATACTTTGTATTAGAAGACTAACCACATATAGAAGTCAGCCTTTAACTAAACTTTAATTTTCATTGATTTCTAATGAGTGGTATGCTTACTTCATGTCCCTGAAATATAATATAAATGGCCAAAGTGAAAATAAAAACAATTTTAAGAATAGATGATGCAATGGAAAGTTCCTGGCCTTTCTGGCACCCTGTATGCTACATACTGACAATCAAAGGAAAGACAATCAAGTTTCCTCACAGATATTGTCCATAAAACCAAATCTTCCACTCTTACCTTCACCAAAAAAGGAGGGAAAATATGTCCACAAATGGGGGAACTTTGGAACTCTACTATATGGTTTGCCTACTTCCCTGTTCAAACTTTCACTACTTTCATTATCAGTGTCAGAGACTACACCCTGGAATCGCTTTTGCTCATTTCCATCCCTAGAGTTTTTTTGTGTGTGATTCTTTTAGTCCACCCTTCGATTATTTGAGAAAAGACTCCGAATTCCTATTTTCCTCACCGCATTTTTGTCTTCCTACCCCCTCTCTCCTTCAAGCTGATTTGCCAGGAAAGTCTGGGTTCTCCCATTTAAGATGCAAGGTCAGGTCTGTGATCTTTCTTTCTGAGAGACGTGGGCCATCTACTGTTGCCTTTTGGTATGACTTTTGAAACTAGGAAATTCTGCTGGCAGAAATTAGGTAAGTTTAGAAACTACAATTACAAGCAGTCCTATAAGTTTACAAATTAGACCTACTAGCAAAAGAATATAAAAACATCGAAATTTTTTGCTGTTGTCTTTGTTACTCAGTGACCATTGTTTTCACCTGCGTGGTTGGGTAGAGGATGTAGGGAAGGCGGAGGAGGGCTTAAGAAGCATTTAAAAATCACCAAGGCTCAAATCCCACCCCTAAGAAATTCTGATTTTTTTTTTTAAGTAGGCTCTATGCCCAGTGTGGGGCTTGAACTCACAAGCCCGAGATCAAGAGTCGCATGCTCTTCTGACCGAGCCAGCCAGGCACCCCAAGAAATTCTGATTTAATTGGTCCGGGATGGGCCCAAGCATCAGTATTTTTTTCAAAACTGCTGAGATGATTTGAATATGCAGACTTGAAAACTACTGCTATACGATTTTGCTGCTGCTTATTCCTTGATGCTGGGTCGTTTGTTTGTTTGTTCGTTTTTCAAGAGGCAAAGGCACTGCTGTGTCCGGCTTCTTATAAAGCAGAAGCTCCTTCATGGAACATGTTTCTAAAAGTTTTCCAGAAGGAAATTGTCAGGAATTGACAGACCAAATGATCAAATCCCATGGAGGGCCAGTCAGAGCTTTCAAATGAACATTTGCTTTTTAACATCTTGTATTTTTTGATGAAACGTGTACAGTGAATGAGATAGAATTTTGTTCCAACTTCTGCTCCCCCTTCCACAGAGTGTGTCAATTTGAGCTTATTATTTCACTCCTCAACTCTAAAACGAGGATAGTCATAGCAGGTAGCTCGCAGGGGTTTGGGGGAATGACATGAAACACTGCATGGCCCACCATAGCATGGAGTCTCGTGCTTGGCACGCATGGCTTTCTCAGTGAAAGTTGGAATTATAGGTAGAGGCAATTGTCCTGTAATGAGCAATGTATCTTGGTCTCTAAGTGTCTTTTTCATTTTTACTTAAGCTTGTCTTTAGCCCCGAATGGATTCTTTACAGAAAGTTATGTTAAACTGCATGTAGACAACTTGACTTTTGATGCATGGCTAAGCAGTTCAACTACATTTAACTATGATTTTACTGCCAAAATATGCTCCTACTACTATGACTAGGTGAGGGCACAACTCATAGGGCTACAGAGAAATAAACTGAAATCTACTTTTTTCCTCCTAGAATCCTTAGTAAGATACTACTGACCCTATGTGGATATGCTCCATAGGTCAAAAGATGTTAGCTGGTTATTATCCCTCATCAACTGCTTTACAAATGAAACTTTAAAAGCAAAAAAAAAAAAAAAAAAAAAAAGTCTACCTATTATTCTCTCTTTTCTCACATAGCGTGGCTGTTTAAGTTTCTTCTTGCCTTCTTCCAAGTCTATTTGCATGAACTTATTCATATCCCATCTTCCCTGACTGAAGGGTCACTGTATCTGTTTTGCATTTGATCTTTTCCCCCTTACCCTACAGAGCTTCGTAGCCAGAAGTGTGGTTTCCAGTGTCAGAGTCCTTATCTTCCAAGTCCCCAGCATGCGGCTGTGTGACCTTGAGTACTTTGTTTAACTTCTCTGTGCCTCCTAGAGTTGGCATGAGGAGTTAGTACATAGGTACTTCATAAATCTTAGCTATTATTTAACAGTTGTTTGGTAAACCCTTTCAGCTTGCTACACAATTTAAATGTTTCCATTATTTAAATGCTCACCTAATTTTTCATGGACAAAACATTAATACCTTGAGGACTGGGAACTACATAGATCCTTAAAAGTTCCAGTTTCTCTTCTTATTTCCAGCTTAAATGAATTTAAATTAAATTTATCCGAGTGTATTGAGCAGGTATGCGTAGATAGAAAAAAATGAAACAATATGGTTATTTGATGAGGGAACTATCAGGCAACCACACAAGACATGGTTATGTATCTCAAGATTACACAAAATGATTTCTAAACCCCTGCCGGTTTATTATGTGGTTCTTCAGATAGAAAGGAGTTGCTGTAGACTGACACTCAAGTGAGTGTGAGCTTGTGAGTTCTTCCTTGTTCCAGGCACCTCCAGGTATGGTGCTGATGAGAAGAGAGAGAAGCTTTAGTCGGTGTGCTCTATGCTTTCTACCTTCAAGTGCAAGGTGACTAGCTGGTGACTTACTAGGTTTGGGGGACGATCTGGGATGCTCATTCATTCAACGAATTGTCATAGCACACTTGTTACTTGCCAGGCTCTGCAATGTGAACAAAAGCAGATGGGGCCTGACCTCCTGAGGATTACCGTCAAGGAGGGCAGACAGAGATCAATCAAATGAGCAATCGAACAAGCATAAAATTATACCCATAACCTATTTTAGGAGGGAAAGGTGCATGGGCGCAATGAGAGGCTAGGCTTAAGGTGCTTGCCCTGGTCAGAGAGGCCAGAGAAAGCTTGTCTAAAGAAGCCACAGTTGTGCTGAGAACAGATGGATGAGTGGACATTCACTAGATGGAAAGGAAGGAGAGTGCATCCTAGGCAGAAGGAGCAGAACACACAGAGTCCTGAGGCAGAAAGACACAGACCAGGTAAAGAGAATTGAAAGAAGACCACGGGGCTGGTCCTGTGATGGCGTGGAATGAGTGACTCTCACGTGGATTAGGCCAGCAGTGCACCAAAGCTGGCTCAGACCAGCTTCTGAGAACTGCCTCCACGTGTCTCCCTAACTCCACACACAGTGATATAAAGTTTGTAGCTCAAATTTGGTCAACGTGGGTGTTTTTACACCATAAAAATTGGCCAACTCTTTTTTTTTCTTTTTTTTAAATTTTTTAATGATTTTTTTATTATATTATGTTAATCACCATACAGTACATCCCCGGATTCCCATGTAAAGTTCGATGCTTCATTAGTTGCGTATAACACCCAGTGCACCATGCAATACGTGCCCTCCTTACTACCCATCACCAGTCTATCCCATTCCCCCACCCCCTCCCCTCTGAAGTCTTCAGTTTGTTTCTCATAGTCCATAGTCTCTCATGTTTCATTCCCCCTTCTGATTACCCCCCTTTTCTTTATCCCTTTCTTCCCCTACCGATCATCCTAGTTCTTATGTTCCATAGATGAGAGAAATCATATGATAATTGTCTTTCTCTGCTTGACTTATTTCACTTAGCATTATCTCCTCCAGTGCCGTCCATGTTGGCCAACTCTTTTTATCCTCCCCAGAGAGCCGGTTTACCAGCACACCACTGGACTGAATTATATGGAGTGATACCCAGTTTAGAATCCAACCACTCCACATGGTACTTAATCTGAGCATATAAGCAGTTGTCTTGGGAGAGAAGAGACTGTGACTTCCAGTGATTTTTACCCCTTATGCAGCAAGACTAAACTAATTAGGTACCAAAAATGTCCTCTGGCATTATAGCTTTATCCTTTTCTTCTCTTTTCTTTTCTTTTCTTTCTTTTCTTTTCTTTTCCTTTCTTTCTGTTTTCAAACAAAATGGCTCAACCATCCATACTAAATACTGTGGGAAGCCCAGTGCTCTACCTGAGCTTAGTAAGGATTCCCAAGCTCAGTGCCTTCTTCCCCATAACCACCTCTCACCTTGAGTTCTTGCTGAATTCTCTCCTCGCTCCCTTTATCCTGCTGACTCTGCCCATTAGCTCCTGTCTACACTGCTTTACCCTAACAAGGCCGTTGCCCCTCACAAGACCATCACCCACCTTCTTTCATTCCCCAGAGCAGCACCAACACCAGGAGCACAAAAGAGACCACTTGAACTTCAGGATAGATCTTCCTGCTCTAAAGCTCCTGCCTTGGGTGGTCTACTGTCAGCTCCCAAAGCCCTGATGTATCTCCCCTTTCTCCTGTTTGTGAAATTACTTGGGAAATTTTAGTTGGCAGATCAGGTTCAATGTGCATCTTTGCACATCCAGAAAGCTCATCACATTGTTTGCAAAATCAAAGGGCAGTCAACCAGAGTGACCCTCAGTAGGAAGAATAGCTAACACGATGTTTGAAATGTTCTTGCTTTTTACTTTGGGGGAAGATAATGTTCTTAAGCAGAGCTGACTTCTCCACCAACCAAGGGTCTTGGGTTTCTAGTCTTCCTTTCACAGAAACACTGACTTTCTTTCACAGTCACGAGTTTATTATAACTGGAGAACTAGAAACACCGTCCCTTCTCTAAATTTTAGTAGTTCTGGGCCATTTTAGACTGCCACATACAATCTTCCAGTGTTATCAAGATTTTATTTTATTTTTTTATTTTTTAGTTCAGACTTCTGGCTTAATTAGAATGAAACGTTCTACACGCCCTCCTCCTCCTTGGTCTGGAACCCTGGACGCTGGCGTGTTGCTGCAAGTTTTCATTGCAGAACATTGTCTCAGCCAGCTTCTATGCTATTAGCAGAATGTCTTTCTGGGCATAGAGGGAAGATGTAACCCCAGGGTCTGTCTCCTCCACCTCTTCATCTTCTTACTCACCTGACACAGAATTCCTGTGCAGACTTTAAAGAAAAGGTTCTATGTGACATTTCAGCACAGAAGAGAGAAGCTGCCATAAAATAGAATGAAGAAAGGATTGCTATTCAGAAAATACCTGGCCAGCTAAAATTTGGTGGAATTCGCTTTGAGTTCTTTTCATCTTTCCTTTCCAGTCTCTTCCCTATGCCCACAGAATGTGTTAAATCCATTCACGATAAAGGATAAACAACTGATAAGACTTCATATATTATGGCTTTTAAAGCTATTAACACTTCATCAGGAGCAAAGTGGTTTGTCAGAGGAAGCACAGTTATTGGACAGATAAAATTATTTTGCAAAAGGGTTCTTTTGTGACACTTTCAAAATTATTCCCCTCACTTTAAGGGTTACTCCTTGAGACTAAATAGGAGCAGATATGGAAGGCTTATTTTTTGGATGGAAAGGTCCCTGTTTATACTTAATTAGGATTATAATTAATTCAGCTCTGATATATAAAGTTGGTCTCCCTCCCCTTTTTAGATTTAGATTGAATGGGTCCCTCCTTCTTAGGGCAAAAACTCTTAGGTTGACAAAGTTGGTGGTTTCTATCCAATCTCTTAAAATGTGGGTTGCCCATCCACACTGGCCTCAGTGTTCATCCTAAGAAACTGTAGGACAGGTCTAGAAAAGGAAGAATGCTTACAGCCTATGTCAGTCTTGCCTTGAGGATAAGGGGCTCCTAGTACTTTTAACTCTTGTCTTTCAACAGATCTAATCCAAACAAGAAATATTATAAGTATCATCTTTTAATTGCCCGGTATTCCTTATGCTTACATTTTGAGGCTTTGGTAGAATATTGAGGCAAAGTCAGATGAACGTCTGAGGTCATGACTGGGTTGGTTGATCTACTAATTCCAGAAATGAGGACTAGAGATCTGTGCAGATGGAAATGAAGGCCAATTAGACATGATTAACATGTAGATTCAAAAATAAGATAGCACAGCATTTTACTCTGAGACTTTGCCAGTAGAGTTTAATAAATTAAAATGAAATGCAGTCAAGTTGAGACATTAGAAAATGAGGTTAGGCAATATTATGCAAACATTAAGACCTGGTTAATGGATCCTAAGATTTTGGGAAGATGGAGTCCCTAAAACCGACCCGTGCATTCTTCTGTGGTTTGATGGCCTTATCGCCTTGCCGAAGGAAAGGAACTGCCTAACAAGTAGGAGAAAAGACAGTATTTTTGGTTCAGGCAAATATTAAAACTAGAGATTCATATAAAGCTTTAGAGTTGCCCAAAGCTACTAAAGTTACTGATATTTACAAGTATCTGTTCCCTTTTATTTTCACATAGGGTTGCAATGGCACTACTTAGCTGCTACGAATGGAAAATGAAAGAGTTAAATACTAAAGAAATATACTTTGTGGATGTAGACAGTAGGTGGTTAGAAAAACAGACCTAAGGATCCTAATTCCTGGATTATTTTTTTAAGCACTGCCTTTGCTCCTCCTAAGAATTTATTTCCATAAAGCTTTAGGCTGTTATAGTGCAAATTGCATCTTGCTTAAGGGCAGCAAGATTTGCTTAATGACTATCTGTAAATCATTTTAGAATCTTAAGGGAGGAATGTTATTAGAGTGTAGAGCATTAAATGCTCTCTGTGCAGGGGAAAGCTTCCCCAGCTCATGACTGCAGGCTTTGATCTCTTCAGTCCACATAATGAATTTCTGCCTTGAGTTTTATAGGGACTTTCTTCTAAGGAGAACAAAACTCAGTGCAGACATTATCTAATTCTTCCTCATAACATTCATAAAAGTTTGGGTGGGGCAGGTGTTATTACCAACCCATTCTGTAGATGGGGAAAGAAAATAGAAAGTTATGTGACTCCCCCAAGGTCAAAAAGAAGCTGAACAAGAGCCAGAAGGATTCCATTTGGGGTTTCCCAATAGTTCGCCTAGAGCTTTCACCTACTGACTCTGGGATCACAAAGCAGCCCTGGGAACACTAGCAGGTCATGCCAGGGCTGTGAAAGGGGTGCAGGATTCTAAGCCAGAGGGCTTGAGTTTGCCCCTTTCTGCACTTACTATGTAGTGTTGGATAAATCATTGGGCCTTCTGAATTAGTTCTTCTCCTTTAAAACAGGGCTATTAGAAGTATGTGCCTCACAGAGGCGCCTGAGTGGCACAGCGGTTAAGCGTCTGCCTTCGGCTCAGGGCGTGATCCTGGCGTTATGGGATCGAGCCCCACATCAGGCTCTTCCACTATGAGCCTGCTTCTTCCTCTCCCACTCCCCCTGCTTGTGTGCCCTCTCTCGCTGGCTGTCTCTATCTCTGTCAAATAAATAAATAAAATCTTAAAAAAAAAAAAAAAGAAGTATGTGCCTCACAGTCTGCTGGAGTGGATGAAATGCATTTTCAAGTTATGGTGAATGATGACATAGTCCACTCACATTAACATCCCAGAGGATAAACCATGAGATTGAAGCACAAATACGGAAGTTGAGAAATAAGTCTACTCTATTATCTTGATTCATTTCAAAATGTGCAATCACAATTGTCTCATTACATTTACTGTAGATTTCATATAATTTTAATGCAGTGGAGGTGTGCATAAATTCGAATGTCTTTGATTCTTTCTTTCACTTATTATTTCATGACCCTCACTCAGATAGTCTCCCTGTGCTTGTAACAAAATAAGACCTACTAGCTACCACACACGGGGCTGTGCTTTCTTTCTCCCCAAGCTTTTCTTCTCACCCTTTTGTGTCCCCTGGCGCTCACTGGGGTGCCCGTGAGAAGTGATCCCCACCGGGCTCAGTGGATGTGCATTGGGCATGGCCACCACTGCAGGCAGCATACTGGGTGCTGGGTTCCTCATGGAGCCCAAGGGGCACTGTGTTGCCTGGCATTTCCAAGCTGGGTCCTGAGCAGGAATGGGGGGGGCTCAGTCCAACTTGGCTGGGTTTACACCTTTCCCCATAGCTCTTTCCCCTGTGTCCTGATGTCTCAGAGTTTTTAGGATAATAGCTTGAAGGCCAGTATAGCACTTGGGGTCTGGATCAGGGGAGACAATGGAAGGACAATCATGGTGCTGTACTTACAACCCCTTTTCTTCTGACCACTAAGGCTTTTAAATGAAAAAACAAACAAACAAACAAAAGTGGATCATAACCGTGATGCTTGTCTGAACCTTTTTTTTTTCCCTTAAGGAAGGGTTTTCTCCCAGGAGGCACGTCAGGCTTTCATGTAAATTCTTGTGGTGGGCGAATAATCTAGAATAATAGACATGCCTGAAGAGTGGGTTGAACACAAACATCCTTCTATATTTTTCCACAGAGATATAACTGTAGAGTGAAAAAAAATTAAGTCAAAGGTAAATGTAAGTGGAATTTCAAGGTTAGCTTTTTATTCAATATTGTCTTAAATCGTAGGAACCCCTGGGCTTAATTGATTTTATTTAGTGTAGGAGTGGTTTCCAGTTTATAGTAGCTGTCCCTCCTCCTTCAAACAAAGGAGAATAAAAGCAAAAAAGAAATATTCACTGACCACACAGACTTAAAGTTTCAGAGATTATAGCATTGCTTCGGCCAACAAATGTCTCGTTCATAGTTGGAAAATCTACATTCTGCCAATGTACACAGCCATCTATTTTTGAGGGGGAAATGATCCAAAGCATTTTTTCCCTCTTCCTTCTCATCCACTCCACCTGTTCTATATCCAACCTCACATCTGGAGATATGAAATTTACAGATTCTAAAATGAGATTCATTGACAATTTGTTGTTGTTTTTACAGCACGAAAAACTTTTCCCCGGGGATAAAAAAAGAGGCTAATGACAGTATTCAAAACTGATTTGTTCAGTGTCTGCCAGGTACATGGCATGTAAAAGAAAGCTTTTCCGTTTGGCTTGACATAGCTAGAAACTGACTTACTATATATGCATTATCATTTTTGTTCTGTTTCGTTGCCCAGAGCAGAACTTTCACGGAGTTTGAACACACAGCCCTGCTCTCGGCCTGTAAGCAGCAACTTGTCCAAAAGGAATCAGAAGAACATCCGTGTCCAAACCAAAGACATGAAGAACTAGAGAGAGAGACCTATGGTAAATCTAAGCAGAGCTTTTAAACATATCCTCATTTGAGTATTAAGATTTATTATGGTGGTTTGGCACCATTCTGTTTTAGGATATCGAAAGTGCTGGAGCAAAAGCGTAGAATTTTGGCTCCTTTGTTTTCCAGGGAAAAAAAATCTGCACCTTTACAACTAAATCAATGCTTGTGAAATTTCCAGTCCATTCTCCTCGGGCTAAGAATGTTGGACTAAAAATCAGAATGCTATTCTGTATTGAAATTCGGAGGTTTCCTTGAACCCGAAAACGGTGCGCGTGTGCGCGGGGGGGGGGGGGGGGGGGTGTGCGCGTGTGCGCAGGGGGGGGTGCGCTCACTATCACCTAAGGAAATGGTTACACTAATTCCTAATTAAAGGTAGTAGCTAAAGGCACGGAAGGCCATTTATTTTATTTTTTGTGCCATAGACTTTTGACTAGCAAACCTTTGTAATATGCACGTAGGAACCCGATGATAGAATTTTCCTGGTTTACTCATTTTGAATGATCATGAAGAAGCACTTTCCCCCTAACCGTTATTAATACCGGAGAAGGGTTTATCTCTGTGGTGCATTCAAGGCTCCTATCAGCCACATGGCCTATGAAATATAAACAAATTCATGACAAAGAACTTCCAGAAGGACTGGAAGCTGCAGGAATCGTAAGTATCACCAGTGTGGCGTATACAGCGAACCACAGACCGAAGCTTGCGGGGCGTGGGAATGGAAAGGGCAGCTGCCTTCTCTCCGTTTGTCCCAGTGCAAAATCACTAAAATCAAGTTCCAGCCTGACCCACTGGGAAAGTACGATTTAGCAGCCTCACAATTGTCACTGGTGTTCAGTTGTAAAAGAAGAAGGGTTTTTTTGTTGTTGTTGCTATGTTTTGTTTTGATTTCAAGAAGTGCCTCAGCAAGTTTAGGAAGAGGAAGTTCAATCCATGCCAAGTTATCATTGATCCTTGTGGGTAATCCCTTTTGCTCTCCTCCACAGCTGGGAATTCCCCTGCCTCTCTCCATGCCCGGCGCCACCCCCAGCTCTTCCAGGGAGCAGCTCGCATAGAACTTTCCTAGATCTGCCTCCTTTTACGAAATCCATGCCTACACAGAAAGTTCTTGATGTATTTGAGGACAGTACAACAATTCAAGGGAACTTTTACTCTTCAAAGAGGCTTCTTTTTCCCAACCTAGAAGATAATTCTTCCTAGGCACAGCAGAACATCCTTCCACCCAATAACCTCAAAGCTAGCATATATAAAGACATAGTTTTATCATTTTAAATTGAGAATTTATAGTTTCGTAAATTTAAATCAGTTTTGTAATTTTAAACTATCTCATGATTATCATTTGTTAGAATAGAATAAAAATATGAAAATTGTAAACTATGCTTATGATCTATTTTCAGTTCCCTCATTTACTGAATATTTTTGAATATTTATTGAATAGTGATATTTTCTGGCACCTGAATCATATTTCTTATTTAACTCTAAGATTTAAAAAAATCATCAGTAAGAAAAGAGTGGGTTTTTTTTTTTTCATTTTCAAAGGTAGGGATAATTAAAGGTAACTTCAATTCTGAACAATATAATTTAATATTATTTAATGCCCCGAGGTTGGCAAGAGGAGAGTACGATGCTGGGTACAGATTGTAACTCTTTATGTTAGTCCTTGCACAAGGCATTCAAATGTGTGTGTTAGGTAGGTCTATACAACAAAGTTATTTAAAGAAAGCCTTGGTTCTACTCTGGGATTGAGCATGGCCCTGATACTTTGTTCATCATGACATTTTCTGTATTAATTTATATTTTAAAAATTATCCCATTAAAATATGATCTCTCTAGATTACTGAGTATTTGGGACCTCCTTAAATTTTGTGCCTCGGGCAAGTACCTCACTTGCCTTATTCTGGTTGTGGCCCCGCTTTTCTGTTTTTGCTCTGTTTCCCCTGCTCTCTCAAATGAGTACCTGGAACAGTGCTCAGCACTGTTTGCTAGGTGGCTAATGCTATTTCTGATGAAGACTAGCTGATTGTGCAGGTTGGTCTCTTCCAATACTGGGAGTCTAGCTATGTGGGCCGAGGGACCCTCATCATGTGCTTCATGACCCGTCCTAAGAAGTGGGGAGAGGGGGGCACTACTCCCTGAGAAGAGGCTCATTCACTGCATATGAGCATTTGCAAGCTTATCTTGAATGCAGTCCCTGCCCCACGAACATGGGTAGCATCTCCAGGACTGTACAACATAGACAGTGTGGAGCCAGATCACCTGGGTTCATAGGCCAGCTAGCCCACTCACAAGCGGCACACCTCTGGGCGAGTCACATAATTCTATAATTCTGTGCTCAGTTTCTTTAGCTACATCATAGGGTTATTAATAGTACCCGCCTCATGAGACTTCCATGAGGATTAAATTGATTAATACATGCATCTTAGAGTAAATTCTCCAGAAACCTGCCTGAGGCAAAAGCTTATGTGTTACCTCTATTCTGGAGGGCAATCCCAGGAACGGCAGTGAGAGGGAAAGGAATGTAGTAAGGCAGGGAAGAAATAAGAATAAATGCAAGGCGGGGCGGGTCCTCCTGGGCTGGCCACAGTTTGCTGGTTGCATGGTATCACAAGGCCTTCCTTGCCAAGCGACTGTATACAAACATCTAGAAAGAGGCCCTCACAGAGGAGGATCAGCAACCAGCCAGTTTATCTGCTGACCACTTCCTTTCTCTGATCTTTCATTGGTCAAAGTAGACCCATGGGGCTGTAACTACCACATGTCTCAATTGTATTAGCTGGTCCTCCAGGCAACTGTTAGGAAAGCAAGAATCTCTGTGGTTCCTAGCAGTCAGTGTGCAGGCCCACTGGTCTCTGCATGTCAGTCAGAGCCTAACATGGAAGTTCCCCATCTTTAGTGGCCACCTTGGCTGTGACTTCGCAGCCGCAAGGACTATATGAGCCGTACTATTGGACTCTGGATTCTTCCCGTATCCTTAACCCTGGAAACTAGCTCCTGCTCCCTCACCAAAGTAATCTTTCGTACACTTGAAGCAACCACTCGTTTTTTGACTGGTCCCTCTGCCTTGTAAGCTGTTCTTCGTGATCTTCATGTGCCAGGATTCTTTTGTTCATTTGGAGCTCGGTGCAAATGTTACTTCCTCAGAAAGGCCTTCCCACGACCGGCACGGCTTTCCTCATTCTCAGATAAAGAGAGGCATTGATACCCTTCTTTTCTTAACTTGCATCCCTATTTTATTTATTTTATTTATTTTAAAGATTTTATTTATTTATTTGACAGAGAGAGAGAGACAGCCAGCGAGAGAGGCAAGACAAGCAGGGGGAGTGGGAGAGGAAGGGGCAGGCTCCCAGCAGAGCAGGGAGCCCGATGCAGGGCTTGATCCCAGGAACCTGGGATCAGGCCCTGAGCTGAAGCAGATGCTTAATGACTGAGCCACCCAGGCACCCCATGCATCCCTATTTTAAAAAAGCATGTACTTTTGCCTCACAGTTGAAGGACATTTTATATCATAAAAGGAAAGGGCGTGAATCGGCCCTGGGCTTGCTCTCACACCCTGCAGCCTGGCAGTTCACACAGCCAAACCGCAAATGGAACTAATGTCTCATTATTGGCTTCCCATCACATCTGACCTATTATGAATCAGTCCCCTTTCCCTATCAATATCAAATTGTTCAGGAAGTGAAAAGATGTCATTTCTCCACCTGCTTCTTTTTCATTCTTTTTAGGACAATTGTTTTTGACTTTAAGCTTTTGGCTTGTAGTCAATTTAAGGCTGATAACTGAAATTTGGGGAGAAAGTCAGTGAAATACAAGTATAAAAGATACTTTTTAAATTTTTTCCTTTTTCTTTCATCTCTCTGTTCCCCACACCCTACGGAACATGTGTCTGGAGGATCCCCAGCAACCACATCCTCTGTCTTTTATTTCAAATACTCGTGTCACTCATGATGTCTTATCATCTTTGGTCAACACATGCGAAGTTACTCACAAGGCTCAAGCGTTCATCTTGTTGGGGAGCCTGGCTGGCTCAGTTGGTAGAACATGTGACTTTTGACCTCAGGGTTGTGAGTTCGAGCCCCATGTTGGGTGTAGAGATTACTTAAAAAAAATTCCTCTTGTAGCAAAAATAATGCAGGAAAAAATAAAATATTCTCATATTTTCCCTGTTATCATAGTTTAATTTAATTTGGGGTCCTTCAAGGAAAAAACAATTAATTGACCAGTTGTTGTCCCTCTTTCAAAATTAATAGAAGTTCTCACAGTCTCTGCTTTTTTTTTCTGTCCCACAGCCAAGTAACTTCTGTATAAAGGATCACGATCAGAACTGACATCTTTATTTAAGAAATTCAGAAAAAAAGACACTCTCATTAGCAATTGAATCCCTCAGCTTGCATGCAGCACAACCATTTACCTACTGAACATTCATTTCTATGACATCTTGACGGTGGTCACCAGGATCCTGTTGGAACCTATCAATAATAGGAATGTACAACAAGATAAGTCTTTCCATTTTAGAGAGGCTTTAATCCTGAAAAGGGGCTTTTTTTTTTTTTTATATTGAGCTGCAATCTATCCCTTGTGACATTGACCCAGTAATACTTGTTCATTCTAGAAAGCAGTGCCTCAAAAAGCATGCTCCGTGGACCGCATGCATGAAGGTCACTTGTGGTTCTTGTAGAAATGCAGGTTCCTCAACTCTCCTCCATGTAGGGCCAACTGAATGGCCATTGGTGGCTCTGGAGCCCAGATTCCTGCTTTCATAAACTTTCATGAGCTCCCTCTGCATGTGTATGTTTGAAGACCACTCTTCTGAAGCCAAAGGGAATAACAAGGTCAACACCTCTTAGACGCCTACCCCTTCAGAGAGCTGGAGACAAGATATTATATTCTGTCTCTCCATGTCATCTATTCTCTGCACCAGGTGTCCCAGTTTTTTCAATTGTCCCTCATATGAAATGGTTCCAAATCTCATTCTCTTCAAACTGTGCTTCATTTCATTAGAGTGTGTCCTAAAATGTGATGCCCAGAACTGAATATGAGAACTGAATATAAAGCTCCAACTGTGCTCTGACAGGGGCAGAAGGTGGGGCAAAATGAACGGACCAATTCCTTAACCCAGATACTGTATTTGTTAGGAGAAACCATTAAGGAAATACATTCATTTCATTCGAGAACTTCCTTTAGCCATTGAAAATTTGGTCCAGAAAGAAACAGCTTAAACATAACTGCACATTTTCAAAGAGAAGAATATTCAGGTGTTAGCTTGAAGGTATGGTAACATGTCATGACTTTGGACTGGCATTTGGGAATTTTGGGTAGTTGGCATGGGGTTAGGATAAAGATGGCCTTTGGTCTAACTATGCTAAATGGATTCAGTGAACAAAAAATGGTCTAAGAGATTGCAAGAATATCATGAACCTACTTGAGAGAAGACATTTTTTCAAGTACCCGTTTCTCCCACTATCTGAAAGTACAGCATTCCCATGAAAACTTTTTTTTTTAAAGATTTTATTTATTTATTTGACAGAGACAGCCAGAGAGAGAGGGAACAAGCAGGGGGAGTGGGAGAGGAAGAAGCAGGCTCATAGCGGAGGAGCCTGATGTGGGGCTTGATCCCATAACGCCAAGATCACACCCTGAGCCAAAGGCAGACCCCTAACCGCTGTGCCACCCAGGCGCCCCTCCCATGAAAACTTTTTTAAGCCCAAATGGTGTAAAATGAAAAAGCAGTTACCATTAATGTACATGGAACATTTTTGAACATACCCAAACCCAGAAAATAACCTCTCATAGGCTTTTCTGATACCTTAGGACACATCTCATTAATGAAAGTACAAAATAAATTGAGATAGAGCATGGATGTTCACGGACTCAGTTTAAAGCTCTGGTGGCTTGACGCGGAGGTGCTGAGTGTATCTCTAGGGAAGGAGCTTGATGGGCCCCTCTTGCTCATGGGGGTGTGAGCTGCCTTGATGAGTCTCACTGCAAAGCAGATGCTGAATCGTATTTTCACTTTTTGCCTTTTTTCATAAAAGTAAAAATCCTCCGTGTGTATCTTTTGGTTAGTGAAAGTAGGTACTAGTGTAGGTCTTCCGTAAAAGCAAAGTGGCAAAGCAAGGCATACCTGTATGTAGCCTGTTTATGTACTTTCAAGTTATATATATTATATATTAATAATTTCTGTCATTTATGAAATTAAACCTATAAAAGTATCTACTTAACCAGTACTCTTTTTGGCCTAATAGGACATCATTGTTTAGATATGAAATAATAAAATTGCATTTATTTAAAGAACATAATTCAGAGTTTTCAATAGTTTAGACTGGTCTCCTTCCCAGCTTGTCTGAGTTGAATAATAGTTGACTACATGCAACACTTGGTAGACCAGCTAAGGGTTAATAACTTTCTTGACATAATTCAAGATGTTGACATCTTTGTTCTTCATATTGTAACCTGGGGGTTACTACTATCGGTGTGAAAAGGTATTTCTAAAAATAAGACAAATGCAAGACAATTTATAAATCTTTCCCATCAAGTCATTTGGTATTTAATAACAGTAGACCCTAGTTTCTCTGCTCCCTCTCTTACAAAGTCTTAGTCTCCTTCCTGTGGCTCCTCTTCTCCCTTCCCCTTCACTTAAAGCTTGTGCTGGGTTCTTTGCCTTCCCTGCCTAGCTCTCTCTCTCTCTCTCTGTTTTCTGGAGAATTCCTTCACTTTCGTGGTTTTATCTTCACTTCTTCTCTACCAGCGACTTCCTGTCATATAGCTCTAGCTCTGTCGTCTGGGCTGACTGCTGCCATTTAATTTCAAAAACAAAGTAAATGCTTATCAAGCCTCTCTTCTGTGGTCCATCATGACGGCAATTTTATTGTAGCCTCATTAACAACTTTGTGAAGTATGCTTTGCTACTCCTGTTCAAATACGGGGCAATCAAAGCATAGAAAGTCATATTCAATATTACCTTAACCCAACATGAGTTTGTGAGGATAGTTTGGTTACTGTCCGTCACCATGCCATCTCTAGGATATTCGGAGACCCTCTGCTTTGGTACAACAATTGTCTACACTTGACCTGATCTAGAGTAAGCACTAAATAAATACTTGAGAATGACTGAACGATTGGTCAGATACACATTTTAGGCAGATGCTAGGTAACAATTCGTCTGATTTGAGGAGTTCAAAAGCATCAGGGAGACTAGGAAGCAATTACAGTAGCCCAGATAAGAGATGAAGTTTGGTGGTGGTGGTGGTCATGGGGGAAGAGGGAGAAGATGGAGAGCCATGCTCCTAGTATACAGGAAAGATGGTATTTTATTCAGAGTGGAAAATACCTTGCAAAGATCTTTAGACTCTCACAGTCACAGGATTTGGAAATTGACTGGACTCGCAATTTTCTGGCTGGGTGACCAGATACATGATGTTGCCACCAACTGAGTCTGGGAACAGGAAAAAGATCTTCGGGTCTTTGAGCATACTACTACTATATTATTCTTCCTCAATTACCATTCTCATCATGTATTTCTCCTGATCAGTAATCTATAATGACTTCCTACTGCATCTCACAGCAGAGAGTGATTTTTGTTTTGGTACTCAAATAACTTAATTTGGTATTCAAAAATTTCATACTTCTCCTCTCTGGATCCCTACGGGATTATAAAGCCCTGACGGGCTGAGACAATATCATAGTTTTTGTTGTTGTTATTGCTGTTACAGTCCAGTAGCTAGCATAGGCTGAGTAGTATGTGTGTAATACTAATTTGCTTAAAGGATTTGAAAACAATCATATAATGATGCCCTTGAAATTCATGATCATGAGTATGGAGTGATTTAGAAATAAGATAATGTAATGTAACTTTCTCTACCTGAGTCTGTATTACAATTCATAATAATTGCAAACATTTATACAGTATATTTTATATAATAAATATTAATTCTAAATGCTTTACTTCTATTAACTCATTTTAATCCTCACAATAACCCTATAAGACAAACCCTATGAGACAGATCCTGTTATCATAGATGAGGACACGGAGGAGGTTAAGGACATTTTTAAAAGTTGCATAGCTAGTTTGGATTTGAACCCAGGCAAATCTGGCTTAAATGTATAGTTAACTATCACATTGGCCCCAGCATCTTAGAGATAACTCAGGATCCATTTATTATTATAGTTATAAGATAAGTAGTTACCCTGTTTATCAAAAATGAATATATGATTAATTCAATGCTTAAAGAGGTAATCAAAAATCTGTTTTAACCTTGAGCAAATATACGTCCTTCCATTTCTTCCATCATTAAAATAACAAGTTTAAGTGGTTCTCTTATATCTATAACTCATTTGATTCTTATGATAAGTCATGTAGTGAATGGATAATCATTATTATTCTCCATTTTTAGGAGGAAGGTGACACATCCTGGGCTGGATGGGTAGAGGCCAGGTCTCCTGTTTCTAGTGCATAGCACTGGTGATGGGCTGTCTGACCCAAACTCTTTCAACAAGAGCACACCAGCCCACCATACCTTTATACCACCTTGCTGAAATACCTTTCAATTGTTGCGATTTGGGGACATGAATTTGGATAATTAATTTACTAGGAATCAGTCTGGGCTCATCAAGTCACAAAAATGGGGGAGAATAACAATAAGCACCCATCACTTAGAGTTGTTTTCAGGATTAATTATTTATTTGCTTAGAATAGCTCTTGGCAATATGCAGTAAATGTAAACCATTACTGTTGTTATTTTATTAGTAGTAGCATAAGTACTAATGGCCTAGAACGATGATCTTCTCATTGATAGTGGCTTCTCATGATAGTGGCACCAAGAGATGTTTGATGGAAGAAGGGGTGCTATGTACCCAACTATCTCTGAGATCTCATTTGAGATCTCCAATCCATTATTTTCTCATCTCCTTGCTGAGCCCATTTGTATTTTTATTTATTTCTTTGAGAAAGAGAGAGAGAATGAAAACGAACGGGGCAAAGAGGCGAGGGAGATGGAGCAGCAGACTCCCTGCTGAGCAGGGAGCCTGACATGGGGCTCCATCGCAGGACCCTGAGATCATGACCTGAACCCAAGGCAGATGCTTAACCAACTGAGCCACCCAGGCACTCCTGAGCCCATTTATATTATCCCAGGCCACTGTTAGGGCTCATAATGTCCCTGATCTAACTCTCTGTTATATATAAGTGGAATCCCCCCGCCCCAGGTGTATGTTCTGGGTGACATCTGGAAGCTCAGGACTATCTAGAACAAATAAGAACCTAGTTAGAGTATGAAGAGCATCTACTGTTCCTGACTACCAGTTACCATTTATTAATTAGAGAAGAGAAAATTGTTAGTCGTCTTTATCAAGTGTACCCTGCAGGATTGATGCCCCTGTGTTTAATTTTATTATTGTGGTGATGGTTTCAACTAGTTTTCCATTTGTTATGACACTTGACATTAATAGTGTTTAACAAATCAAGAAATAAAATATTCAAAACAAAGAAATCCACAAGAAAAAGATTTTGACTCACGAAAGGGGTACCCCTAACTTTCCTTGCTGGGTAAAATGAATCATAACTGGGTAATGACCTCAGGACAAACGTTCAAACAAAATATAATATTTTCGTTTTTCTTTCTTTTTGAATTTCACTCTTACGGATTTGTGGTTATAATGAAACATCCCTCATATTTATTTCAGAGCTATCTTCTGAGACTGGAGCCATTTCTGTGCCAAAGCTACAAACCTCAAAGATGCCTGGCTAGGTACGCTGGGAAACTGGTGTCAATAAATGAGCGAATGAATGGTTACGTCTTTAAGACTGGTGGAGAAATAGCCGAGATTCCTCCCAATCCTTGGGAGCTTCTTTCCTTCTCACCTCCCTGTCTTTGTCTCCTTCCTCCATTTTTACCTTCCCTTGTCTTTTTGTTTTTTCTTTCTATTGTCATCTTCCTTTACTTTCTCTTTTATTTTCATGTTTTCATCTCTTCCTTCCTCCCTTCCCTTCACTCTTCCACCTGGACTTTTCCCCTCCATTATTTACTTCCATCTAGGCAATTCCATGGCAGCTTGTAAATTCAAAATGCAAACCGCCATATGGAATTGTTGAATCACTTTAATGTATACCTGAAACTAATACAACACTGTATGCTAACTAACTGGAATTAAAATAAAAACTTAAAAGCAAAAACAAAAACAAAACAGAATGCAAACTTCTGTTTATAAGACTAAGTGACTAAGGCTAAAACATTTATTCAGATAATCTTTCTGTTTGCTTGCTTGTCCTATTTCTAGAAGGATTAGCTCTTGATTTACGCCAGCATTTGCTATCTGCTACTAGCCCTACCCAGTTATAGTTTGCATCTGAATGTGATCTCTCTCTTTCTTACTTTTGGATCTCTGCTTCTTGCAGAATCCTGGGCTCTGGTCTGTATCATCTTCAGTGTCATGCTTCCATGTAGCTGTCTTGTGGTGAGCCCTACAGTGGGCCTGCCCAACCTGCTTCAAGGTGGGCACAGTCATCTCTCCAGTTCACCCCTTCCTGATATTTGCTTGGTCAGCCTCATTTCCTAGACTGACTGGTTAAGTTATTAATTGATTATGCTTTTCATTCATTCAACAAATACTTATTAGGTATACATAATTATAAAGTTGAATGCAACAGACCTTTCCTCTTGTCACATATGGCATTTTTTTCTTGAGGCAAGTTTCCAACTATGAATTCTACTGAACCTAGGAAAGCAAATATTGTTAAACATTTTATCTAGCTTCCTTCAGACAATAATAGATAATTAATTTTTACACAAGATTAAATCCAACAGACATTTTAAAGTATAATTCACATGGTACCAAACACTAACTTATCTTGTTTAATTAGCTCTAAATATGTTGTCCTTACAAAATTAAACAAAGAAAACTGGGTGATTGACAAAATTCTTCATTTTTAATTCAGACTTTTTGCTCTTGCTTAGCGTCTGAACCTTAGATAGATGCAGTTAAGATTGTAGTAATTAGTATATTTCCCCCAATTATTATTTGGTTGTTGTATGTGTTTACCAAAATGGGAAAAATACATGAAAGATACTGAGAAGTCCATGAGGAATCTGACTTATCTTTAAGTGCACAAATCTGCAGAAAAATTAAGTTTCAAAACCTGTGTGTGTTGAAGTGAATAGAGATTAAGATCTTTAGTTAGAATAGCTTTTCAAACAAACAGACAAACAAAAGCAGAACTAGACCCATAAACACAGAGAATAATACATCAGTGGTTTCAGAGAGGCGAGGGGTGGGGGGTGGGCAAAATGGGTGAAGAGGATGGGAGATAACAGGATTCCAGTGATGGAATGAATGAATCAGGGGGAGAAAAGGCATAGAATAGGGAATACAGTCGATGTATTCACGCATTGTGTGGTGACAAATGGCAGCTACACTTATGGTGCACATAGGGGATGTATAGAGGGTGAATCACTGTGATACACACCTGAAACTAATGTAACATTGTATGTCAACTATTGGTCGGTACAAATAAATAAATTTAAAAAATAGCTTTTCATCTGACACACAGTCAAAAAACGATGTTCAACATTCTTTTTTTAAAAATTTTTTTTTTTGAGAGAGAATGAGAAAGTGCGAGGGTGGAGGGGGAGGGGCAGAAAGAGAGGGAGAGAGAGAATCTCAAGCGGACTCCATGCTGAGCATGGAGTCTGTCACAGGGCTCAATCCCAGGACCCTGAGATCATGACCTGAGCTGAAATCAAGAGTCAGAGGCTTTTTTTTTTTTTTAAAGATTTTATTTATTTATTTAAGAGAGAGAGAGACAGGCAGCGAGAGAGGGAACACAGGCAGGGGGAGTGGGAGAGGAAAGCAGGCTCCCAGCAGAGGAGCCTGATGTGGGGCTCGATCCCAGAACGCCGGGATCACGCCCTGAACCGAAGGCAGACGCTTAATGACTGAGCCACCCAGGAGCCCCAAGAGTCAGAGGCTTAAGCAACTAAGCCACCCAGGCACCCCGATATTCAACATTCTTATGTGTCTTTTTGACTTTAACTCTAAAAACCTGAGCCAGATCCTTTTAATTTTAATATTTGTATGTTAATAACAGCAATAACGTCATTAAATAATGTTTACAGTTATAAGCACTGTTAAGTTTTAATTTGGTTTGTTTCTAATAATATTATCAATGAACGTTTTTATTTACAAAGTAATATACAGAGAAGAGTTATGGATATATTATTTTTAGTAACATTCTCCTTAGCTAGACAAGTGCTCTAAATCAAGCAGATAGCATGAGATCACCTTGGCTCTAGCAAAATGAGCATTTTGGAAGATGCATGCCTAACGAGAAACTAGGAGACTTCTTTGAGTCTGGTGTTTGTGCTTACATGGAAGACACCACATTGCCTTTAGACACCAAAAGAAAAGTTACACTGTACAAGAAAGGCTAAAAATAAGCAGTTTTCTAACTTCCCACTAAACCACCCTGTTTAAGCCTAAGATGTAAGATGCAGTATTTTCTCTTAAACTATTAAGGGTAAAGAATGAACATGAACTGAGTCTCTATAATGTGCTTTATTTCATTTAGTCCCTTAACATTTTGAGGTAGGTGTAAGTATTACCATTTCACTGACAAGGAAACAACTCCAAGAGGGTCACTACGGCAAAGATGCTACTCAAGCCCACGTCTGTTTGACTTAAAAATCCATGCTTTTTTCTACTCTACCTTATTTTTTGTTTTTTTCCCCTCCTGCTTGTGTTAGGTGTACGGAATAAAGCTACTCTGTCATCCACAGTCGCTGCACAGTGTTGCTTAACATCAGCCCCCGACGAGAGTCACACAACCTCCCTCTTGAGGAGTTCCCAAAATGGCAACTCTGAGAACAATAAGCACAGTTCTGGAAGCACCAAGTCTCGCGCGTAGGCTCGGGAATGGTGGAAAGGGCTATTGGAGGCCCGTTTACAACACTGTCGTAAAAGAGCGGCCGCCGAAAGCTAGTCCAAAAGTCCCCTCAAGGAGCTTGGGGAAAAAGGAGACGGAGGAAGGATGAGGGGCAGGTAATGTAGAATGAAAAAGAGGAAAGGGGTAAATGGTTAGAGAAGGGAGAATGAATGCGGATTATCAGGAGAACACAAGTAGGGCTTTGTGGCTAGAGGAGTGGGTGGGGGGTAAGGCAGAGATGACACGGGAAGAAATTTTGCCTGAAGAACAAAGAAAAGAGTAAAAAGTTTTATCTTCATTAGAAAAAGTGGAAGTTTGTCTTCTGTGACAGGTTGTTCCAACCCATTGTGTTGTGCTAAGATACTGAATTATCTCAACTGTTCGCCATTAGAAATGTGTAGATTCCCCGGGGCCACTTTATAGTCAATGTTTAATAACATGCCTGAGCTTGTGGATTTTGCCTAGACAACAACGAGGTGAAAATAGCATGTAGTGATAGCCACCGTCTTTCTCACCACTTAGCCAGAATTCCTCCTCTTTCAAAGAGTATAAAGAGGTGAAAAATAATTTTAGAAAGCAGAAATAACTCATCCTTTGGGGCAAATTATATATGATACATCGATTTCCTGGAGATGAATTATAGTGTAAAATACAACATATAGATTCTTCACCAGGTCCTAACAGTGCTGTTGAAATGGAGTTTTTGAAAAACTGGTAAACCTCCTTGGATACCCAAAGGTCATCCTAGGTTCATAGCCTATTTTATGGAGGTTTGCAAACCTTTCTGCAATGCTGAATTGGATTTCAGTTGAATTGCATGCAAACTTGGGTCAAGTTTCAAGGGAACACTAGGTAGTTCTTTCAGGTAGAAGCCAGGTGAACTCAAAGGATCCAGAGTGGGTTTTGATTTGAGTTTTCTTTTGGGTTTTGCTTGAACTTGACACTCAAAGTGAAACTCAGGAGATCTGAACCTCTTGCAAACTCAGGCTCAAAGGGAGGTTTTTGGAAGCAAACTTGCATGTTGAAAATGCTGAGCTAACAGTGCTAATTGGTGCATTGGCTTGCTTTGCCCAAACCTTTGAATAGTTTCATCTGGAAAAAGAAGGTTTCTCTCAGCATATAGTTCAGTAAAGCTTTGCAAGCAGACGTTGGTCTTGCAGAGAGATTACCTGCAGTAAGGTGAGTGCACAAAACGCCATAATGCTAGATTGCCAAGCACAGTTCCCAATATAGGCTATGGAATGGGTCAGTCACATCCTTATCACATTCGTGCATTGGGATTATTATAAGATGCCTATAGGCATCTTAGGCAATGCAGTGTACCTGGGTAGTTCAAATGAAAGCTGAATGTGTTGTCTGCATTACCTAGATAGTTGGTGCTATATAGATTGGACCACAGTGAGAGGAAAATATTCTGTTGTGAGTGTGAATAAATGAAAAGAGAATCCTGAGTTTTCCCTCACCCCCATTAAACATGTACATAAAGACCAGTCTATGACAGTCCTTAAAGGTAAAGGCACAACAAGCATATAGAGGAGCCAATCGTCAAGACATTTTACAAGATATGATTCTGACCTGGTTAGGGGTTGGTGCTAGGGCAGAGGGGATTTAATTTACTTTCGGCAAACAAGTCTGAATACTAAATTAAACCGAACAGAAATGAGGGGTTTTTGAGAAAGGAAACAAGTTGGCAGGATTTTGGCATATCAACAAAAGGAAATCACACAAAGAAAAGGATTAGTCAAAATAAAGATCAAATGAAGATCAAAAATAAATTGGCTTCAATCCAGGAAACATTTGTTGCATTTTACAAGCAGGTCTTTCCTTCCCTAGTGTGAAGAACAGAGGAACCACCTGATCTTCCCCTAAAGGTCATCAAGCACACGGCATGCTAGTGATGAAATGCTCCAGAGCCTCGGAGAAAGCCCAGCACAGGTGCGGTATTGAAGAGAAGTTCAAACCTCTGGGGCTTAAAATTATGAACAACGCGAAGGCAATGACTATTGGTAAGCAGATTCTAAGGAAGTGTTGTTTGTACCAAGTATTCATACTTCAGAAATACATAGTGCTGCTTTAACAAAATGAATAAACAATATCTATCATCCTTCTATAGAGTAGGCATTCTGGAAGTTATTGAACTTTTTTAGACTTTAAAGGCGCCTGTTTGATGCATCATTATAACCAAAGGCACACAATCTGTATGACTAGCTACAAAATGAAAATCCAGAAACCCTTGTTAAAAAGGCAGAAAAAGGGTGCCGTTAAAGGTACTATATATATAAGCCTTTTTCCTTTTGTTCTAGAGTCTCTTTCCACTTGTGGTGGGGTTCTTTTTTTCCTATTTAACGTCATTTTAAGTAAAGAAAAATTAAAATTTGAAATGAGCATGAATCTTACTGCTCATCTTTATTTTGTGCACAGTCTTAAATGCAAATATAAGAGCAATGACTTCATATGCAGGGTTACTGAAATTACACTATTCATATTTTGTAGTTCATACATATGCTTTTCACTCTTACCAGAACAGTGGAAATGTTTCACAGAATTAACTCAACTGTTTTCATTTCACTTCTTGATATGCATACATTTTACCAACACTCTCTACCTTTAGCTTACTGATGAGTAAGGAAGGGCTAAAAAGAAAAGGAACCCTTGGGGTCACCCTATTTTTTTCCAGAACATAGAGGATTTATGGAAGGCTTACTGGAGAAGGTGACATCCAAAGACAATAGGAGCAGACTATGGACATGAGAATTTCTGGATAGTATTCTGATAAAGAGGAAGGATTACTGTATGAGATTAAATAAGCTTCAGCACAGTTGATGAGTTTATTTTTGGCTTATTTTTTTCTTGTTCTTGCATTTTTTGGATTCTCTATAATCAGTTGACGCATTTTGTAAATGAGGTGTTCACATTCATCATGAAGAGTTCGATTGCCTCTAGCAAGTGTCATTGTCATTCAGAAACTTCCATCTTTAGGTTACAGATTATAAACCCAGGTTTTTTTTTTTTTTAAGATTTTATTTATTTATTTGTCAGAGGGAGAGAGAGAGAGAGAGCGAGAGCACATAAGCAGGGAGAGCGGCAGGCAGAACAGGCAGAGGGAGAAACAGTCTCCCCGTAGAGCAAGGAGCCCGATGCGGGACTCGATTCCAGGCCTCTGGGATCATGACCTGAGCCGAAGCCAGATGCTTAACCGACTGAGCCACCCAGGCATCTCCATATAAACCCAGTCTTGACTAAGCCCTCCAGACAAATATTCAAGATGTGTTGGCAGTTTGAATACCTTTTAAACTATGTCTAAAAATAATTATGTCTAAAAAGAAATTCTGGAAAGAATACTAAATCCTAGATTCCACAGGGGAGCTTAAAATGGAATGATGCTGGAAATTGAAACATTATTTAAATCGGACATGTCACCTTCAGTGAAATCAGACTCTGAGGTCCTTTTGATACTATAATTATTCTACCTATTTGAGGAACTAATTGAAACTCCAATTTTAGGAAACATCAGCTTTTTTGAAAAAAAAAAGATTGATTTATTTGAGAGAGAAAAGAGAGAGAGTGTGAGTGGGGAGAGGGAAAAAAGGACAGGGGGAGAGAGAATCCCAAGCAGACTCCCCGCTGAGCATGGAGCCGGACTGGGAGCCTGATCCTATGACCCATGAGATCATGACCTGAGCTGAAATCAAGAGTCAGACGCTTAACCAACTGAGCCACCCAGGTGACCCAGAAACATCAGCTTTTGTGTTTACTATACATGTTTATCTTTTAGATGAAGAAATACAAATATTATTTTGGTATACCCTCAGAAGAATGTTATATATTAATTTCTGAGTTTAAAATGCATTTACTCTTCAAGTTGTTTAATTATTTTGCAAATAAACATACTCAAATTGTACACAGATGCGCTCATTCTACTGGTATTCGTGAGTAAATAGAAATATAGATGTATCTACTTAAGGAGCTATTATACAAGGATGCATAAGTTAGATGAATGTGAGCAGGAAGGGAAACACATTGTCAAGGCCAATGCAGTATCTCTTCAATTTTGTAACCTTGGACAGCTGGGGCATGTGAGGGGCTGATAGATTGGGTTCGCATGAAGTGATGAAGCTTGGAGCTATCTCTTGGGGAAAAGTCTGTATAGAACCTTAAGAACTAGTGGCCTAAACATTTTTATTGGAGGTATAGGTCCAAGAGCCGGTGTAGAAGGAACACAATTAGAGTTAATAGGTCATCTTTAAAAATCAGAATAAAAAAGAAAAGAGAATGGAGGCTGGTCAGCCCGTTGTGTGTTTATAATGAGGGTGTGGGACCAGTCAACACTGTGCACTCCACGGCCACAAATATTCCCCTAAATCATAACGTCAGAGCTATGCTTCATTAGTCATATGGAGAATCACAGAAGAAAATGTGGGTTAGTTGTGTAAATGAAACACTACTCCAGGAAAAAACAGCTCAAAGTATGTGCCCTGGAGACCATGGTTCAGAAACATTTTATATAGGGAGGAAACATTTGTGTACAGCAAATGCCATATATTTTGAATTGTCTTACAGCAAAGGTGGCTTTCCACCCTCATTTAATTTCCCTTGTGACCAAGCATCTGGTCCCCAGCTACCTAGAGCAATGACCACAAAGCCTGTATTTAACAGGTCTATAATTATTTGTTAAGCAGAAATAAATTGCCAATCTAAATTTTTATTTACTATGACCTAGAATCTTGTTTATCTGCCCTACTTTCCCCAAAGTCTGAAAGGGAAAGAATATACTTTTGGCACACATATTTATTCATTTTGTGATCCTCTTTCTCTTTTTGTAATTTTCTTTGTGGAAATAACAAGCCTCAAAAAGCAAGTGGTCTGCTTCTGTGGTCTGTTTTCTTGCACTTACCGGGCAGTGTCATTCATTTCTTTACAACCTGACCTAAGTGCCCCTGATAATGGCACAAGCGTAAGTGACAGAGCAAGGGAAATGTCAACCAGATTAATTTGAATCAGTAAGTCCAAGGCTGCCTTTATTTCTGGTTTTCATTAATATGTTTTTGTAAATTTTAGAAAGTGGCCCAAACTGAGCAAATACATTTGTAGTATTATCGTAAAAATAGTTTGATCTTACGGAGTTCTGAAAGGATCTTGAGGTCCCCAGACCGTACTTTGAGAACCATTGCTGTGACAGTGATTACCTCCATAGCTGATTAATAGCATTGTGGATAGCAGACCATACACTTCATCTTCGCCTTGTTTGTTTTTCACTTAGCAGTATATCCTAAAGATCTTTCCACATCAATACAAACAGATCTTCTTCCCTTGCTTTTATAATAGCCTAGTATTCCACTGTCTGGGTTTACCACAATTTATTTTAGCAGTTTTTTTTTTTCTGATAGATACTTGGGTTGCCCCATTTTAAAATTTTTAAAATTTTTGGCCATTAACATTATTTTCTAAAATAAATGACAACAATGTAAATACAGCATTTTATATAAAGCAGTTATATCTGTAGGAAAACTTGCAGAAGTGGAATGCAAATTGCAGTTTGGCCTGGTTTGGCCAGGACTTTGCTCTGTTTTGCCTACCCAAATTACATGAATAGGTTTTCTTCCTCTTGGGAAGCTTTGATAATGTGGTAGGTGAACAATATTATTTTAGAGTAGTTTTAAGGTACATTGCTCTTGTTATGAGTAAGGCTGAACATCTCTTCATATGTTAGGACTCTTTGTATTTCCTTTTCTGTGAATAGGTTTTCTTTCAGATTGCTGATCTTTTTCTCCTCCATTTCCAAAGGTTTTAAATGAAGGATTAGAGAAATTATCCAGGAACCTTTAAAGTATTGGTTCTGCTATGAATTTCAAATGCTTTTTCTCAATTTGTCATTTTATTTTAGATTTGCTTGTGGTATCTTTTGCTATATAGAACTTTTCTCATTTTCATGTAGTCTGTTTTATCAGCCTTTCTCTTATTCTTGGCTTCTGCATTTGGGGACTTGGTTTAGAAAGACTTTTTCTGGGGTGCCTGGCTGGCTCAGTCAGTGGAGCATGTGACTCTTGATCTTGGGGTTGTGAGTTTGAGCCCCACATTGGGTGGAGATATTACTTAAAAATAAAATCTTTTTAGGGGCACCTGGGTGGCACAGCGGTTAAGCGTCTGCCTTCAGCTCAGGGTGTGATCCTGGCGTTATGGGATCAAGCCCCACATCAGGCTCCTCGCTATGAGCCTGCTTTTTCCTCTCCCACTCCCCCTGCTTGTGTTCCCTCTCTCGCTGGCTGTCTCTATCTCTGTCGAATAAATAAATAAAATCTTAAAAAAAAAAAAAGAAAAAGCCAAGATGACTAATTTATAAAAATAAATAAATAAATAAAATCTTTTTAAAAAAAGACTTTTTTCTACTCCAGAGTTATAAAGAAATGCACAGATCTTTCCTTCTTTTACCTTTACCGTCTTATATCATAGTTAACATTTAATCATTGGCATGTTTGTAGCGTACCTTAGTGTACAGTGTAAAAGATGAATCCCATTTTTTAATGCATGTTGAAAAATTCCATCTTTTCAATGGAAGAGTAACCTTTATCGTGTAATAAATTCTTGAGTATATTTGGCTTAATAGCATATGAAAAAAATAAAATCTTATGAATTAATAGGACTTATTCCAGCAATGCCAAAATTGCTTAATATTAGAAAGTATATTTAATAAGTACCTTATTAGATTAAAAGCTCTCATACCCACCTTGTTGATAAATGTGAATGGTGAGATCGAATTGACTGAGAGACCAGAGACACCTCTTGATAAATCAAGAAAAATTACTTATCTAGAAGCTACAGCAGGAAGTCATTGCAATCAGGATACCCAGCAAAGAGGCCAGCAGCATTCTCCAATAACAGACAGAGAACACTGGCAGATGTGTAATTGCAGATAGTAAGTCCAATAGTGTAAGAGACACATGAGAACTGCTAGGAGTTCAACTGACACCCTCCAAGCCCAGCTTTGTATTCCCAAGGCTGTGGCAATTCTCCTAAGGCTAGAGTTCGATACTTATGAGAAACCCTGTCATCAGGGGCAAGTGTATCATCAGTTTCAGTGGAACCTGATGCATTCTAGACGACCTGTCACAGTACAGGACAGTGTGGCTTATTCAGTATATTTATTCCCCTCAGCCTCTTCAAGATACACATCCTGTTCCAATTATTATCCTGAACTTAGAGTTGTGGAGAAAAGAAAATGGTCAGTTTTAAACTTCTTTGGGAGTAATGTTAACAACCTTTAAGGAGAAAACACATACAACTACATCAACAGATATAAAAAAAATTACTAGCAAAGAAAAGCTCATAAATACAGACATTTTAGTAAAATAGGTCTTTACCAAGAACCTATAGCCAACATTCTTATGGTGAAATATTAGAATTCCTACAAAGACAAGAATTTCTGCTTAAGTACTATCATTTAATATGTATTAAAGGTCCTAAAATACACTAAGAAAAGGAAATTGAAAATATAAATATTAAAAGGGAAGAGGTAAAATTGCAACTTATGGAGATGTGATTACCTATACAGGAAGTTGAAAAAGAATCAACAGATGAACTATAATATCTGATATAAGAGTCCATTAAGGTGGCCAGATACAAGATTAACGTGTAAAAATAAATAATATGCTATATATCACAATAACTGATAAGAAAATGGAATAGGAAAAAAATCCCACTCACATGGCAATAACAAGGAAAAATTTTAAGGTAATAATTAATAACAATAATCGTGAGACCCATATGAAGCATACAGTCAAACTTAAGGTTGTCAAAGAATTGAAAACGTAGAGAGATAAGCCATGTTCTTAGATGGGAAGATTTAATATTGTAAAAAAAAATTAATTCTACCTAAATTCGTATATAAGTTTAATGCAACCCCTACTAAAATATTATCAGAATTTTTAATGATGTTTAATTCTAAATTTTTTCTGGAAAATAATTCTACAATTCAAAGAGAAAAATATGCAAAAATATTTAATAAAAGATTTGGGGAAATCATAATCACTGGAATTTGCATCACTATATATGAAAGCATAAAGCTTTACTAATGAACATAGTATGATATTGATGTTAAAGTGGACATAAAGATCAGTAGAACAGAATAGATAGTTCAGAATTCAATCTTGTTTATATACATATATGATTAATACAATAACTTAAATCTATGGGCAAAGGTTAATAAACATTATTGGGAAATTTAATAAATTATTTGGAAAAAGTAAGGCTGGGCACAGAGACATACCCAAATTTCAGATGGAATAGGGGCTATATATAAACAAAAACAAACTAGAAAGTAGAAGATAATTTGACTCATCTAGTTAATTAATTGAAATGGGATATGTTAAGAACTCGAGGGTACATAAAAGGCCCTCAGTAAATAGGGACTCTTTATCTCCTTGCAATGCCCAGTGCAGGTTTGTATTTCTATAGAAATGTGTTCAGAAAAGGTGATTCCCTTTGCTCTTCATTTAAGTCATCTTTTATGCTGCTCTACCCTTGGGTCTAGCCAGGAGCACCTCCTATGGCAGGTTCTCTGTTATATTGTTTATCTTGCAAAGAAGAGCCATCATTTAGAGTCACTGCACATCCTGGATCAAGGATGCTCCTTTAGGATTGGATTTCCAAGATTTAATTTGATGTTTCGTGCATGCCTAGAGTGCCTGTGGCTAGCACATAAATGGTTTGATCCATTTCTGAACAGCCTGAGTGCTTTCTGAGAAACGGAGAGGAGTGAATATTTGTTGTAGTTAAAACAGCAGGCAGTCCCAGACTGCTTTCCTACTGGGAGGCTAAAACGTTAAGAATGATCCTAAAGAGTCTGTCTTCTTCAGGATAAAGAGAAAATGGACTAATCATGGGGTGAAAATAGCCATAATAAAAGTAAAGCGTTCATTTGACGAAACTGCTACTGGTTCTAAAAGATACAATCTATAGGACTCCAGTAAAATGGCTCTTTCTCCGTAGGCCCACATAATTTCAGCAGGTTTTTTGGTCATATTTCATGAGTACATTGTTGATGATGAAATTTCAATGTAAAAGAGCGTTCAACAACTAAGTGTTGAAATTTTTCACAACCTAGCCCATATATGCCAACGTCTACAAACTACGTAGTACGTGTTCTATATCGGTGTGTGCTTGCGTATTTATTCTATATTTGCTTATTGTTGTTTGTTAATTTAACAGGCACAGGCTTGCTTGCTTGCTTGCTTTNTTTTTTTTTTTTTTTTTTTTTTTTTTTTTTTTTACTTTTGGTACCTGACCCTCCAAAATGTTGCATAGGGATACTAAAGTTATCAATATAGTCTCTTTGGATGTTCTAAACATCAAATAGTATAAATCAAATACAGTATATATTGATTATGAAGTGAAATTGGAAGTTTTACAATAAAGTCAATAAAATCAATGAAAGCAGTGATAGAAAAAGATTCCAATTTATAGATGAAGCTATTGACAAATGAGGACCTGGTGGAATTAGATCAATTAATAACCAAAGAAGAAATAATTGACAGGACTAGTAACATAATAGGCATTACAGAGACTTATTTGTCTATCAGTGTATTAAGAGGGTATCTTGGAAAATTAGAGCACTTGAGTAATTTTAATGACTTGCTATGATCATTTTGCAAATATGAAACAGGTAGGAAATGGCATATTCTGCTAGCCTATATCTTTGTCAGAAAAGTTACCTTAAAAAGAGCCAATGCTTGTGGCGCCTGGGTGGGTAAGTGGGTTAAGTGGCCTACTCTTGATTTTGGCCCAGGTCACGATCTCAGGGTTGTAGGATCCAGCCCCCACCTCAGGCTCCAGCCCCCTCATCAGGCTCCATGCTTAGTGGGGAGTCTGCTTGAGATTCTCTCCCTCTGCCCCTTCCCCTGCTTGTGTCCTCGCTTTCTCTAAAAATAAATAAATAAATCTTAAAAAAAAAAAGAACCAACGCTTGATTCATTCTTTGTTCTAATTATTACTGCATAACTACAATTTCGACTTCTATTCTGTAAAATACAAGATGAAATCCTGAGTCTTATTTTGTTTACATTTTTTAAAATAAGGGAATCAACCCTTTTGTTTACTCTGTACATGACATTTGTTTTCTGTTTTAAGTTGATTCACTGTAAGTGAGATTTTTCCAGGACAAAGTATTCTCCGATAATGAAAACCTACTGTCCTGTAAACCATTAGGTCAACACTGTGGAAGAAACTATAAAGAACAAATTGACTAAGACATGGTCCCTACGCTAAAGAAGCATACAATACAGCTGATGTATATCACGGTGCCTCGTTTTCTTATATCTTTCATGACATACACACTATGTTTGAGAAGGAAATCAAGGATTTTTTTCCTTACTCTGTTTTCCGTATTCCCTACATAGCTAGTAGTTCCAAGACTGTGGAGATAGTGAGTTTAATGATTGCAAATTTGAGGTGGAATTTATTAGAAAAAGGCTGCTATGTTTTCTTACTTGCGTTAGATAAAGATTCTTGTCTATTATTACTGCTATTTGATGGAAGTGGGAAAGAAAAAGAGACTTGTAGCATTAAAATAATTTAGCTTTTTGTCTGTAAGAATGAAGAAAAAAGGGGACGCCTAGGTGGCTCAGTTGGTTGAGTGACCAACTCTTGATTTTGGCTCAAATCATGATCTGGGGTTGTGAGATCAAGCCCTGCATCAGGCTCCACGCTCAGTGGGGAGTCTCCTTGAGATTCTCTCTGTCCCTCCCCTCTGCTCCTGCCCCCACTCCTTGCATGCTCTCTGTCTCTCAAAATAAATAAAAACCTTAAAAAAAAAAAGGAAAAATTCTGAATTTCTATGACACAGATGAGTTGTTACTTATATATATGAGTGTGTATATATGTATATAAACAGCAAGGCAGTTTCAGAAATGATCTTCCTACATTACATGATTATCAGTGCCTTTTAAAAAGACATTACTAGCCAGGATTTTATTGTTACTAGTAGCAATTCTACTCTGTACAAAAGCTGTCAAGACATATTTATTTTATTTATTGTCATCGTTTCTCTCTCCCCTTTACCTCCATCTTGATACCTGTGAGAACAGAGGTAGGCAGTTATGCAGGTGAAGAGTAGTCACAATCTATGTATTAGAACTGCAATTTCTAAATAAGAAATTATGCTTGCAGTCTTGCTTAAAGAATGATCTTTAGGATGTCAGTTAGGACTTATGATCTCAATCTGAGCACTAGACATGCTGGTCTGCTTTTGTTTTAAAACAAAGTTTGCTAAAGTTAGCAAAACCAGAAAGATTGTGATTCAGGAAAAATATACCAAGTTTGCAGTTTCCCTTTTTTTTTCTTTTAAATATTTATTTGCTTATTTTAGAGAGCACGCATGCATGCACAGGTGGGGGAGGGGGAAGAGGGAAAGTAAGAGAGTCTCAAGCAGACTCCATGCTGAGCATGGTGCCCAGGGCAAGGCTCGATCTCACCACCCTGAGATCACAGCCCTGAGATCAGGATCTGAGCCGAAACCAAGAGTCAGAGGCTTAACCCAGTGCCTTCCTCGGACGCCCCACCAAGTTTGCAGTTTCTGAAGGAGATTGAGAGAAATACATGTAAAAAGCAGACACTATATTAAGTATTTTTTTCATGATGAGACTGTGTGTATACACCTTTTAGTGGTAAAAGAAGGCTCTAAGGAGGATCAAAGAAAGCTTCATTGCTCCTTCTGCTAACTTGGTGACCATTTTGGGTCCTAAACTCGGAAGGATTATTCTCTTTCCTAGTCTTCAAGACTTGATATTCAATCCAAATGTGACTCCTTAGTCATTCTGAGCAGAGTGTAATTCTTTACCCCACATTTTGCAAACTATCTGGGAGAGTGCTGTCCCCCAAATATCTTTCTCTACAAATCCTAAATGATAGACAGACAAGACCTTCTGTCTCACTCTTGCTGTCCTGGCTGTTCAACTGCCCACGTGGCTCCCTTCAATCTAAGTCTTGGAAGGGCCACATGAGGTCCTCCAGGCTTCTTTCTAGATTCTGGCCATGGCAGCGGCCCAGCATGACAGATGCTGCATTATCCTGAGACTCTCTGGAGCTGCTTCTTCATCCTTCCCCAGAACTGCTGCCCCCAATGTCTATCTTCACTATGTGTCCCTGGCCACAACAGAGGCTCCCTTCCAGTGATGGAGAGATGCCTTCTCTGCATTTCTGCCTTTAGTAGAATGCTAAAAAACTGGGAAAAAATCTATCTCAAGGGTATACACTCTAAACATATCTGCTGTCTTCTAGCAGATGGAACAGACGACTGACGTCAATGTTTCCATTTCTCCCATTTTGTCCCATGGAAATCTGAGCAGCCAGCATGCACATCGCCCTGCAGCCGTGCTTCTTTTCTTCCTGATTCATCGCTTGCCCCCCCGGGAGGGAGCAACATTTTACAGACTCCTTTCAGTTCAACAGGAGGAGCCCCGATTCCCTATCCTGATTCCCCACCCCCATTTTCAGCAATCACAACAGTTTAATCTTCTGGTAAAAGGGAATTTAATTTCCTCACCATGATGATCCCTGGCCTCTAGCCTCGGTCTCCTGAGGCCCAAGCAAACCTCTTGTGGGATTTTTTGGGGGCGAGCCTGTGCATATTCTGCTGCTTGTGCTCATGTGCCTTTTATACTTCCTTTTTTAACAATTCTAATTTTTAAAATAAAAATTTATAATGACTTTAAGAAAGTAGTACAGATTTTTATAAATTACCAATATTTGTTAAGTATTTTCTAGTGTCAAAAACTGCGATGTATGTTTGGTTGGAACTCTTTTTGGTAGGTATTCAAAGAAAAGAAAAGGGGAAAAAAGAAAGGAAAAATGAGAAGCAGCAATAATTAGGCCTTTGTCTTTGTTCTTCGTTCTGCTTTATGCTCCTTAATAGGTCATGTCTCCCACTTGCCACACCCCACAGCAGCTTGTCCCAGATGGCAGTGGGGGCCGGGGAGTAGGAATTACTCAACTTTGAAAGGTTTTCTCAACATACGGATGAATGGATGAGTGATCATGTGTTTACTTTACTATTTTTAGTGTTTTGTTTCTGAAGTTAGATTACAGGGAGCAAAAAAAAAGCTAGGCAGCCTTTGGCCTACAGATGTCTGTTACTAACTATTATTGTATATAGGGGGAAAAACAGAAACAATATGGCAACTATGAATTCTCATTGGTGACACCACAGATCAAATCACTTTTCTACTCTGAAGCCTCCACTTTTTTCCATTTCAGAACCGAACACAACAAAACAAAATGAAATACCAAGTCCTTTGTGTGGTCTACAGAGCCCTGCGTGATTTCATTTCTACCCACTCTTCTGATTGTACCACCCTTTTCCTTTCTTCCTGCAATCTAGCCAGCAACATTAGCCTTCTTGCTCCTTCCTGAACATGCTGGTATACTCTTATCTCAGGGCCTTTGTACTTAACTCTTCCTTCAGCTTGGATCTCCCAACCCCCAAAACCCACGAGGCTTTTTCCCTCACTTGCTCAGATCACTGCTCAAACATGACCTTACAAGAGAGACTTTCCCCAAACCCCCTTTCTAAACCAGTTCCCCTTTCCTATTCCCATAATAAGTTTTACTTTTTTTATAGCACTTACCATCTTTTGTTATATGTTTGTGTGTTTCTATCTCCTCAATCAGAATGTAAACTTCATGAATTTGGATTTTGTTGATGGCCTATATTCGCAGCACTTAGATCAGTACCTGGGAAAGAGCAGGCACTCAGACAAAGCAGATGTTGTCAGGGCCCCGCCCTTGTATCATTGAAGCCAAATTCCAGCTGCCAGTATCTGCGTCTTCAGGTTAGAGGATGCTTTCCAGAAACTGTAGAAGGTCATTTTGCCCACGTAGGCATCAGGCTTGAGGATTTACAACCCCAACCTCTGCCAAAGAGGAGCCCTCAATTGGTCATTCTCAGCATTTGCTGTACAAATACTACAGTTTCCTTTTCCTTCAGTCGAGGGGGGTTCAGAGTAAGGATTTGAGGAGAGGACTTCTGGGACCAAGGTAGCTTTCTTACCAACACATTATTGGCTCCCTTCCCTTCCCAGTATTGTTTTCCCACTCCCCAACCTTCTTGGACCTCTAAAGTAAATATTTACCCTCAAATTCTTGTCTCAGGATCTGTTTGGAGCAACCTGAAACAAGATGATAAATATTCGTTGTTGTTGAATGAATTATTCACAGTGGATTCTGGATATACATTTAAAAACAAGACTGGAGAGGGACAGTTGCAGCATAGTTTCACAGAGGGTGGAAAGTTAGCTTAGCAACCAAGAGACGGGCTACCACATCCTAGGGAGGAGACGAGGTGATTATAATATGGAAAAAAAAAAGTAAAGAAAATGAATTCTTGCCAGCACCTGAGAATAAGTGTCTGCAACTGGGGTCTCAGAATCTGCAAGGCTGAACACAGAAACAGACACACGTGATGCTGACTTCACGGGTGTGAAGCCTATATGGTTGCGCAGGGCTCCGTGTTCAGAATGACCTTGTACTTGGTTTGAAGCTCTGCTGTTGCTATCTTCAAATTCTTAGTAGTGTTTTTAAATTTTCTTTAACAGGGAGCCCTGCACTTTGATTTTGCATGGGGCCTCACAAATTATGTCGCCAATCTAAGGTATACACCATAGTTTCTCATGATAGTTGAGGAAGAGGAATAGAAAATCAAGGGTTTGGCATAAGAAAAGTAGATTTTATAGAGCTAGGTGGTAGAATTTCCTTCTGGTAGAAATTCTAAGGATCTTCCCATAGTCTGCTTTAATTAAGAGTGCTCATTTCTTATATCAGATAATTATAGCAGCCTTGAAAGCAGAAATAAATGATCTAGCAATATTTCATGATACTATTACTTGGTATAAATCATTAAAACTTTTTTGGATAGATGTAATGTATATTACTACTTATAGGTTGCTTTTACAGAGAAAAAATACAATTGATACTAGTTAGAAAAACCACTATGGAGGGGCGCCTGGGTGGCTCAGTCGTTAAGCGTCTGCCTTCGGCGGCTCAGGGCGTGATCCCAGAGTCCTGGGATAGAGTCCCACGTTGGGCTCCCTGCTCCGCTGGGAGCCTGCTTCTTCCTCTCCCACTCCCCCTGCTTGTGTTCCCTCTCTCGCTGGCTGTCTCTCTCTCTGTCAAATAAATAAATCAAATCTTAAAAAAAAAAAGTAAGAAAGAAAAAAGGAAAGAAAAACCACTATGGAATACTTACAAAAAGGTCATATTTGTCATCTTAATTGACCTGTAGTATTTTTTGTGATATGTGTCGTATTTGCTGCTGGTGACTTTTTAATTGATCATTTGTCTGCCTTTTCAGTTGGAAAGCTGCCAAGAATTTTTGATATTTCCAGTCTGACAACTGGCCTATAAGGTACTATTTTTAAAATATGCCATTTTGTTTCTGTTTTAAATGGTATGTATAAATACTTAAAAAAGTCTTTTGATATAAAAAAAAAGTTACTTGAGAAAAAAATAATTATCCCTTGTGAGAAATTTTAGTTTGTGGATTTTTAAGCAGGGTGGCAAGTAAGTAAAGTATTGCAGTATTTTCCACTAACTAAAAACAGCTGTCATGTGATGATGGGTGTTACATCTGCAGCTGACACCCACTTCAAAGAACAGGTGCTTGTAGATGTCTAAAAAAGAAAAAGCAGCTCTTGTACCAGTCTACAGCAGCCTTCAGGAAGTGATGAGTGGGAGCAATGGGAAGACTGGCTCAGCGGCAGCTTTGGGTCACTGTGTCACAGAGGTGTATCAGGGCGCTTAGGTGCTCACTGAACTTTCTCCTGGGTGAGTCTTCAATGTCAGAGGCTAAACTGCTGGATAATAACGTTTATTAAAAAGTAATGACTTCACATGTAAAAGAATGAAGTTGGACCCTTACCTTGCATCATATACAAAAGCTAACTCAAAATGGATGAAAGACTTAAATATGAGAGATAAAAACCATAAAATTTGTAGAAGAAACCAGGAAAAAGCTTAATGACATTGGACTTGGCAGTGATCTCTTCTATAAGACACCAAAAGGATAGGCCATAAAAGGCAAAATAGATAAACTGGACTTCATCAACAGTGAAAAGTTTTATGCATCGAAGAACACAACAGAGTGAAAGGGCAACCCACAGAGTACGGAAAACATTTGCAAATCATATATCTGATAAGGAATTAATATCCAGAGTATATAAAGAACTCCTCCAACTTAACAACAACAAAAAACTAAACCATTCAAAACTGGACAAAGGACTTGAATAGATATTTCTCCAAAGAATATATACAAATGTCCAATTAACACTAAAAAGATAATCAGCAAAACTAATCATTGGGAAATGCAAATTAAAACCACAATGAGATATCACTTCTTATCCATAAATGTGGCTTTTATTAAAAATAAAAAGCCAAGAACAAAACCTGTTGTCAAGGAAGTGGACAGATTGGAATCATACATTGCTGATGGGAATGTAAAATGGTATAGCCACTGTGGAAAATATTATAGCAAATATGTTAAGTAGAAAAATTAAATAAAATTATTATGTGATCCAGCAATTCCACTTCTAGGTATATACTCAAAGGAATTGAAAGCAAGAACTCTAACGGATACTTGTACACCAATGATCATAATCGCATTATTTCTTATAGCCCAAAGGTGGAAACAACCCAAATGCCCATAAACAGATCAATGGGTAAATGAAATGTAGTGTATACATGCAATGGAATGTTTTCCAGCCTTAAAAAGGAATGAAGTTGATACACGCTACAATATGGATGAACCTTGAAAATAGTACGCTAGTTGAGATAAGCCAGACACTAAAGAATCAATATTGTATGATTGATTTCACTTAAAAAAGGGACCTAGAATAGGCAAATTCATAGAGACAGCAGTAGAATAGTGGTTACTAGGGGCTGGAGAAGTGGAGATTGGGGAGTTATTATTTAATGGGTACAGAGTTTCTGTTTGGGATGATGAAAAAGTTCTTCAGATGGGTAACACTGATGGTTGTACAACCTTGTGGACGTACTAAATGCCACAGAGATGTACACTTAAGCATGGTTAAAACGGCAAGTTTTATATTATGTACATTTTATCACAATTTTAAAAAGGAAATCTTTTCATCAGTCAGAAAAATGTAATGATTTTTTGAAATCTTGTTAAAAATTTAAAAGAATAGCTTTTAGGGGCACCTGGGCGGCTAAGTCTGCTAAGTGTCTGACTCTTGGCTTCAGCTCAGGTCATGATCTCAGGGTTCTGAAATGGAGCCCCGCATTGGGCTCTATGCTCAGCAGGGAGTCTGCCTGGGGTTCTCTCTGCCTCTCCCTCTGCCTCTCCCCCACCTCCCTCTCTCTAAAAAAAAAGAATAGTTGTTATTTTATTTATTTATATTGAAGTAGAGTTGACACCCAACATTACATTAGTTTCCAGTGTTACTGGTTTTTTTTTTTTAAGTGCCAATATGCATATGAATTTTAGGCAATGGAGAACATTACTGAGTAGAAAACAGCAAGTTTTCTGATTGCCTTGCATTGTGGTGAGTATGATTTTAGACATCTCCGTGCATTTCTTTAAGACGGTTGAATGAATGAATACATGGACTGACAGTTGCATGGACTGAGATACAGAACATAAACAATTCAATAAGAATGAGATCATACTATACATACTATTTTAGAAATAGAGATGTTATATTTAATTTGACCTAAATATAACCCAGGGAAAAAAACTAAAATGAAACTGTATTATTGAAATTCAGAATCTTTTTTTTTTCTTTTTCTTTTTTTTTTTTTTTACCATAAGAAGGCAGTTAAGACTGGTTCCAATTTAGGTTCATACATTTTTTTAAAGCTGCATGCTTCAATTTCGGACAATATGTGAACTGACTTCATGCAATGAAAGAAAGGTGATTAACACTCTTACACTTCCATCTCCTCTACACCAGTCTCCCAAGTTCTGTTACTTCTATTATTTTTATTTTATTGGAGTTTACAGTATTTACACCCTATTCTGAAAAAGACAGTCCCCCAAATTGTTAGTTTTTTTTTTTTTTTAAAGATTTTATTTATTTATTTGACAGAGGTAGAGACAGCCAGCGAGAGAGGGAACACAAGCAGGGGGAGTGGGAGAGGAAGAAGCAGGCTCATAGCGGAGGAGCCTGATGTGAGGCTCGATCCCCTAACGCCGGGATTACGCCCTGAGCCGAAGGCAGACGCTTAACCGCTATGCCACCCAGGCGCCCCCCAAATTGTTAGTTTTAATTTCGTATATCTAAATGAGCTTTGCGCCTGGGTAGCTCAGCCTATTAAGCATCTGCCTTTGGCTCAGGTCATGATTTCAGGGCCCCGGGATCGAGCCCCACATCGGGCTCTCTGCTCGTCAGGGAGCCTGCTTCTCCCTCTGCCTCTGCCTGCCATTCTGCCTGCTTGTGCTCTCTCTCTCTCTGTGTCAAATCAATCAATCAATCAATCAATCAGTTTTTGAAAAAATAAATGGGTTTAGTGATCATCATCAGTCTTTTCCCTCCTATTTCTGTTGTTGAGACTTCGGTTTTGATTCACCGCGAAGTTGGTTAGCTTTCATTGTTAAAGTGGGTTTTCAGGATGAGCTCTAGTCCTTGAATGCTTTCTCACTGAGGAATGCCTGTATCTATATTTGAACATCAGACTGACAGGGTACAATATTCTTGAGTCCACATTCTTCCTCCCGCAGAGCACTGTAAGCGCTGCTCTAAGGTCTTGTGGTGTCGAATATTGCTGAGAAGGTACCAGAGGCCTGGTATCCCCTCCCCTGTAGATGACTTCTCTCTTCTGCCTGGATTCCAGAAGTCTTCTTTGGCTTCGTAGCCCAATAACTTACCCTGTATATGTTCCATTGCGGGCAATCTGTATCAGTCTCTTCTAGTCTATGGTGTATCCGTTTGACCTGCAGAATTAGCTATTCCTTCGTTTCAGAAAAATATTACTGAATTATGTTTTAAAATAACTTTTTCATTAGGTTTGTCGAAGTGGTATTTCAAGGACCAAATTATCTGTATGTTGGACAAATTATTTCTGTCTTCAATTTACCTTATTATCTTTGTCCTCCATTTCCCTATTACTTTAATTTCTTTCTTTATATTTTGGATTCACAAGGAATAGTTCAAGCTTTTTTCATTCAAATAGCAGGTAACCAGATATTCACATGTATATATGTGTATTTCCATGCATGCATACTTAAATATATCCCATTTGTTGTGGCCTATAGACTTTTAAGTCTTTAATAGTATAATTTTTATTCTCAATGTATTTCATTGCTCAAAAGCAGGAGTCAGCCTGCTTTTTCTGTAAAGCATCAGAGAGTAAATATTTTAGGTTTTCTGAGCCACATATTATTCCTGTCCTATATTCTACATTTTTTTTGTTTTTATAATCCTTTACAAATGTGAAAACTAATCTTAAATTGCAGGTACAGGGTATACAAAAATAGTTGTAGTTTGTGGACTCCTGTTCTTAGAATCACTCTATCATCTCATTGTATTTTTTATCAGCTTGACCTTCTGTTCTTTTTATTAAATCTGTACACGCATTACATTATTTTATATAGTAAAGTGCTTGAGAAATCTGCTTCTGTTTCTTTGTTATATTTTTTCAAAAAAGGTTCTTCACCTAATTTTGCTGCTAAAATATTTTCTTCCCTCCCAGTACCCTTCTTTGTTTTCCCTTTTCCTCTTTCTTTTCCTTCCTTCCTTCCTTCCTTCCTTCCTTCCTTCCTTCCTTCCTTCTTTCCTCCCTCCCTCCCTCCCTCCCTCCCTCCTTCCTTCCC